>NC_056471.1:17133836-17380206 GCF_008729295.1 Plectropomus leopardus | reverse complement strand
TATGCATGTGTGTGCATGTGTGTGTGTGTGTGTGTGTGTGTGTGTGTGTAAGTCATCAACTATCTATGAGCCATTTTGTGCCCGTGTACATACAGTATGCTTGGGTATTTCTGTGCCTGTGGCCCCAGAGGGCCCCTTGTANGTGTGTGTGTGTGTAAGTCATCAACTATCTATGAGCCATTTTGTGCCCGTGTACATACAGTATGCTTGGGTATTTCTGTGCCTGTGGCCCCAGAGGGCCCCTTGTAAACGGCAAACTGGCCTCTCTTTCAGAGCTAATCCCTTCTGAGCAGAGGTGTTCTTTCCAAATGTCAAACCAAATACCTTTTCCCCACTTCTCTCCACCGTACTCTCTCTCTCTCACATATACACGTGCTTGTTTGACCTTCATGTGCTGCATGGTTTCTCTAATCAGGTGAATCCCAAGTGAGTGCATGGTGGTGTGTAAGTGTGTGTGTGGGTGTGGGTGTGTGTGTGTTGGGCAGCACACAGCCTGTTCGAGCTGTTTGTATCCTGTACAGGAGAGTGTGACCAATACTCAGGGAGCTAATTACACAGATTGCATGGGGAAAGGGAGGGTGAGGTTGCTATGGAAACCAGGTGAGGCATGACTGTGTTTATTGCATGTGGCTGGACGGAGGAAGGGTTCGTGTCATGGGTCGTTGGGTTGATAGACTGGTCACCGGACACCGGAGGGAAACTATGTTAAATACGATTGAGTGTGCAGGGGTTGTGTGGTTTCCCTCTCAATGTAGAGATGATTGAGTGCACATATACACACGCTGTACATGTGTGCGTTTCGATCGGCGGATGGAAGCAGAGGATGTCAATCATCAGCTCAGATAAATGCTCCCTGATAGTGACGGCTGAGACTGATTGGTGAAGGGGTGGGAAGGATGGATGGAGGGAGAACACAAAGGGAGGGCAGGTCTGATCTGATGTAACCTGTTGCTCAGATCCTAAATGTGAACAAAATCACCACAGAGTTTGATTGTTACACTAGTTGACCTCAGACTGAGAATCGATTGCTCTGCAGTCCGCATCCTTCCTCCAACTGGAACAAAAACATCCATCCTCTTCTTCCTCAACAGGCTTGTAGAAGCTATCATTAATCTTTTCTTGGAGTGAAGTCAGCAGCAGATGCTGAAATGCCAGACCAAGTTTTATCTAATAGAGCACATAAGCTTCAGTAATTAATGTAAACACTGCTTCTTGTTTGCTGTCTGCTCCCTTTTTGCATTCATTATATTAAAGGAATACCTCACCCCACAAAAGATAATTTGTATATCAGTTACTCACCATGTGTTATGTAGATTTCTTGAAGAAAACTTGGTTTTTCTCACACGCCTCCACAGTGATCGAAGAATCCAAAAACAGATACCATCTTTGAAGAATTTACAGGGCTGTGTTTCATGGCAAAACAACTCCAATTACAAACTCACTCACAATTCATGCAGAATATTCTAGGTGTCATTTTTTCAGTCATATGCTCAGTGTTCCCGAAAGAGACAACCCTTTTCTTTCTCTTCAAAGCCAGACTCCATAACAAAAACTTTAACTTCACCTCTCTGAACATGTGAACTACTGTTCTACCACTGCCTCAGTCAGTTTGTATGTGTTTATGTTATTGTGTGACTTTGGTGTTTTAAAGGGTTAGTTTGGATCTGTTAGCCTCACCACACTGTGACCTCCAGCATGCACTGGGGTGGTTTGCAGCCAAGTGTGAAGCAGTTGGAATGAGAGTCAGCACCTCCAAATCTGAGGCCATGGTTGTCTGCTGGAAAATAGTGGATTGCCCCCTCTGGGTTGGGAGAGAGTTGTTGCCCCAATCTATTTGTGCCAAACTGTCATGGTGAAGTAGGAGCTGAGCCGGAAAGAAACACTTTTGATTTACTTGTCCATGTACGTCCCAACCCTCACCTATGGCTATGAGCTTTGGGGAGTGACTAAATGAATAAGACTGTGGATACAAGAAGCCGGTATGAGTTTTCTTGGGGAGGGTGTCTGAGCTCAGCCTTAGAGATACTGTGAGGAGCTCAGACACCTGGAGGAAGCTCGGAGTAGAGCCGCTACTCCTTCACGTCGAAAGGGGCCAGTTGAGGAGGTTTGGGCATCTGATCAGGATGCTTCCTGGGCACCTTTCATCAGAGGTTTTGCAGGCTAGTCCAACCGGTAGACTCTGGGGCAGACCCAGAACATGCTGGAGGGATTATATATCTCATTTTGCCGAGAATCGCTCAGGATACCCCAGGAGGAGCTGGAAAGTGTTGCAGGGGAGAGAGACATCTGGAATACTTTGCTTAGCCAGCTGCCCCCGTAATCCGGCCTCTGATAAGCAGAGGAAAATGGATAGATGGATAGATGCTATTTGTCTACCTTTTTTTTCTATGTTATTTGCTAAATATTGAACCCCAAGATAATTGTTTCTGCAGCTGGTCTGTCGAATAAGCGACTGTCTTTGTTTTTGTGACTACTGGGCCGTTTCAGTGTAGGTGCCGTTGTTGTACTGGTGTGATGTTTGCTCAGTGTGCCACTGCTGGAAAGACTTTACAGATCCCTCAAGCAATCCATGAAACAATAAAAATCAAAATGTTTTACAAAGATGAAAAAAGCAAATTAGTGTTTTTTATTTGAGAATCCCCTTACAGATGGTTGTTGATTGCCCTCCCCTTCCTCTCTCCTTCTTTCCTGTCTTTCTCCTTTCCCGCCCTCTTCTCTACATTGATTTAAATTTCTTCTCCCTGTCTCTGTTTCTCTCCAGTTCGTTGCCCATCCCAACTGTCAGCAGCAGCTGCTGACTATCTGGTACGAGAACCTGCCTGGTCTGAGGCAGCAGTCCGTTGGGGTGAAGTGCTGGACAGTGCTGGGGGTCACCATAGGTCTGCCCTTCCTGGCTATTTCCTACTGGATCATGCCATGTAGCAAGGTATGAACACACATGATGCACACACACACACACACACACACAAACAAGAAAAAGACACTAGCTCCTCCCTGCCCCCTCCTGACCTCTAGTTTCTTGTCTACCTTTCATCCCTGATCTGAAACAGAGTTCATCACACACACAGTGACCAGACACACACACAGTTAACCCCGTCTGTGTGTTCTCTGACATCCCTCCGTACCTCAGGTCTTTAGCGGTGTTGTTTTATTTACTATGCCTTCTGATAGTGTTCTTATTTTATAATACAGAATTTATGGCTATGGCAACACAAGTCCAAGCCCGTGAACAGACCAAGACTGCCCAAATAGTCATTA
Source organism: Plectropomus leopardus (assembly GCF_008729295.1). Lineage (NCBI taxonomy): Eukaryota > Metazoa > Chordata > Actinopteri > Perciformes > Serranidae > Plectropomus > Plectropomus leopardus. The sequence continues at coordinate 17,376,948 of NC_056471.1, read as the reverse complement.
CATCCAGGAGAACAAAATTGTTGGATGGATGAAAAATCACTTGCTTTGTTTTTTGATTCTCCTTGTTAACTAAATGTATCCTCTGTTCAAAAGGCATTTTTGGACATCTCAGAGTCAGCTTGTCAGGCTGAGCTCTACATTTACATTATCTCTCTTAGCAGATGCATATGTGGGCAGAAACTGCGGGCGACGGGACACAATTTTGTATTCACAAGTGTTCTGACTCTTGTTTATAGTGCTGTTATTGTATTGACAAATTGCATTGAACAGCAGGTAAACAGTCTATGTCCAGAGCACATTGGCCAAAATTTAATCTCAGAACCCATTATCTATTGTCTGATTGCAAGGTAGTTATATTATTAGCTTTTTGTCTGCATTTATATTCAAATTTCTGTTCATAAAGATTAGCCAAAACGACTGGTGCACCAAAGAGGAAGGAATTGCTCGGATATGCGCTGGATATACCAGATCAGCCCGAAATATCTTTATATTTACCCCACACATGGTTCGGTGTTTCTAAGCTGTACTTCACCATCCTCAGATGTATTTTGACTGAGCTGTACTTTAAGCTTTTATTAATACCGTAACCGTCCCATTAAGTTTTGGTTACAGCGACCATAAGCATGCTAACAATAGCCATGCTAATGTAACATCAACTGCATCAACTGTGATACTCCATCCAAAACACATTTTGGATCAAAAAGTGGCTTGCAGTTTGTGACTTACCCTCTCATGGGACAGTTTTTGTAAGCTTGGACTCTCCTAAGTTACACTTAGCTGCTTCTCCAGAAGAAATGTTGGCATTGTATGTTTCTGCAAATCACAGATGCATTACATTTTCATGTGCATCATATCAATGTTTCCAAAGTGACATAGTTCAGATTACATGCATATGAGCTGACTTTGTTATCGTGAGGTGGTGGTGATGGTGGATGCTATGAGATCTTGGCAAGATGACTGCCAAGATGCAGGCCACCAAAATTGGCATTTTAGAGCAAGACATTTGCAGCATTTCCAGCAGTGATCGTGGCACCAAAACCCAATATTTTAGGCTAAAACATGACCTTTTCCTATTGTGCCTAAACATAACCACAGCTTTGCAGAAAAGTAAAGTTTCAACGTATCTGCTACACGATAATGTACAAATGGTCCATATCAGTGGTTTGCGGAAATGTACAATGCCAACATTTATTCTGGCAACTGGGTTGTTACCATTACAACTGGAATGGTTTACAAAGAGAACTCCAAACTCCACAGACAGTTCTCTAGAAACTGCATACTGTAATACACTTCCTCACCATGACTCTGTGTGCTGAAATGTAAAAAACGCAACAAAATGTTCTTCTTTTCCTCACACTTCATCTTGATTAACCATTTGGGCTTATTGAAATCATTAGGATGATTTCTCAGGGGACCATAAGTATGTGGCCAAATCCAATGCAAATCCATCCACTAATTGTCAAGATATTTAACTCTAGACCAAAGCCAGACAGACGAAATCACTGCCGTAGCTGAAAACATAACTGATCTCTGGTTTAAAGAGCAACGTACAATCACCATTTGATTATAGGGCCCTGAGGCACTCTCTCATATTTTGTTAATACTCCATCAAGCAAATTATAATCTGTAAAGAGACAAAATACAACAGAGGCCATACACACACACATGCACGCACACACATACACACATACTCACAAACAGAGAGGAGCTGAGAGACTGACAGAGTGGTTATGCAAATCTGTTCATTAACCTGGATAATCCTTTACCTCATCATCAAGTGGTGTGTGTGTGACTGTGTTAGTGTGTGTGCACTCAGGTGGATTCAGAAAGAGTGCTGAGGACCTCTGAGTGGTTCCTGTTTGGTGTGACTGATGAATTAGTCATTTTGTAGACTTTGAGAAAGCGTGGCTGATGTCAAGTGTGAGTGCAGATGGAGAGCAGTAACGCTGAGAGCGTCTCCACCAGCGAGACGTAGATTCAATCATAGACACTAGCTGGTTCTTATCACTGTTTCATGAAAACAGCTGTGCATGTTAAATGTGCGTGCACGAAAGTATAATATTTGATTATGAACAAAACAACCGACCGATGAGCCTGTGTGTCACAGTCTGACGCAGATAAGCGAGCAGGATATAAGATAGCAAAAAAAATAATAGCAATTAATGTAGTACGAGAAGCACCTAGTAACTGTTCTTTTAATATCATTTGTTATTTCGAAATAAATGTTCTTAAAAGTGCTGTTGCGTACTGAAAAAAGACCTCTGGGATGTGAAAAACGCAGAACTACAGAGAGCGTGATAATAAAAACAATCACTGAGCAGCAAAATGGGTGTTTATGCACACTTACTATCAATGTGATGGTAGCTCAACAGAGACAAAAAGATATTTTAATGGATCTGATAATGAAATAGAAAGAGAGTAGCAGAGAAAGCGCTTTGATGTGTTTTGGCTGATTGTGTGTCATGTGTACACCTGGCACTAATCATGTAATTTTGCTCTTCTCATCTCAACAATTGCTCATCTCTTACAGCTCATAATGTTTGTCATTTGTGTGGCACCACAACACACCATTATCAGAACCTCAAACATATTACATTTCATATCAGTGGGTTGAGATGAAGAAGATATTAATAAGTTGCTGCTCAAAATAGTAATAAATCTTCAAAGGCAGACAGGGAACACATGGACATAATTACTATAGAAATCCTCTCAGAGAAACATGAAAGATATACTATAGATGTAATGGAAAACAGATGCATATTTTGATAGTGAATGTTTCTTATTGATTGAAAAGGGTAGACAAATGGGGAAAGCATGCAGAGAGGACGGAATACTTATTGAAAGATGCTCGCAGCAACACTTTTCAGTCCGCCCTGAGTGACAGGAAAGAGATGAACCACAGAATAAGATAAAAAACAAGGGACAGATTAAAAAAAAAATTGCCTGAGAACGACTGTCAGGTTCCCCTTAGCCTAGAACAAGCGTCATGCTTTAGTCAGAGAATAACTCTTGCTCAATATTTGATTACATTTATGCAGCACAGCAGACAATTTCACTGGAAGGGTCAACTTGTAGTGTTTTATTATTGATAAACTACTCTTGAAAAGCTGTTTATTCCTCTATACAGAATCAAGGAAATGAAAGAAGGAAAATGAAAAAAAGGATGGGTTAAAGGACAGAAGTATGAGAAGGAAGGAAAGTAAATAAGGAAAGGAAAAAATAAACAAGAAAGAAAGGAAACAAGACAAGAAGGACAGACTGGTTTTATTTGGGTTTCTTTCCTGGAACTTGAACCTTTTCTTGGTCTTTCTTTGTTCTTTCTTTTCCAGTCTCTTTGGAAAGTTAAACCCAGTTCGATAGAATATAAAAAGGCCAATAGATATACACGGGACAGAGTCACAGTCCATTCATCACTGATGTAATGAGTGGACATCATTGACCTGCAGTATCTGAACCCCCGTCAATAAGGCTGCAAACACTCTATTAGACATTTTGTGGGAGAGTTGTTGTTGTAATTTTATTCAGTTAAATAGGTGCTTGCACGTTTCATGGCTGACCAGTTAAATTATTTTTACTTGTATATGGGATTGTGTATCTGTGTTAGAGTCACAGAGAGAATGACAATGAGAACACACATTTGAATATGTATAAAAATGTACAAACAATACATCTGTAGTGTGACACAAGGTCTTTGCTGATATCTCGATGATTAATTATTCAGAGTGGATGCCTGTTTGCACACAGTGGATGTTAGGTTTGTTTCTCCCAGGTGAAAATATGTTAGGGAATAATAAAGGACACAGCAACTCCATTTTGAACTTTTGAAATTTCCATTTCTCACCGTATCTCTTTCATTTGGTCTGCGTGCGCATGCTGCCAGCAGCCACCATTTCATGGAAGGAGAGAAGATCAGCTCTTGTCACCATCACGCTGATAAAAAAAGCAACCCATGGGGTTTGCAGTACTCACGCAGCAGTAGGCCTGATCTTGGATGACCATCTCATTTAAGCAGAGGGGTGAAATGGATCAGCCTTATCAGAGCAGAGGCACAGCTGTTCCAGTGGCAGGTGGAGGTTTAGAGGAGTTTTGCAGGGTTAAGATTCGCCAGACAACCTCTTCCAAAAGGGCTTACCAGTGTGTGTGGCTCAGGGACAGCTATTGAATCTGATGTGTCACTGTGCACGCAGAGAGTAGAGATAGCCTGTGGGTAGTTAATATTGAACACAGCAGGTTTAGAGAGTGGCAAATGTTGCTATGTCAAAGTGTGTGTGTGCATGTGCATGGATGTGCATTTATGTGTCTTGGCATATTTTGTGCAATTATAAAAAATGTCCCTGTGTGGTGGCATGTTTAACGCTTGCATTAGGATCTCCCCATATGGTGCATCACCATCAACGCTGCTGATTGTTTGGCATCTCGTTACTCTGGCATTATGTCGCACATTCATGAAGTACAACAGCTGCTGTTTGTCTGCTGAGATGATTGTTTAGTGATGCCGTTCGGATTTTGATCTCTGAGGGCCAAAATCTGAGGAACTCTGCATGAGGCATGAGCACTGATTTATCTAAGTAAATGAAAACTGATCTTTTGCTTGGCTGAAATTTTACTCTTGTGTGTAGTCACTTTTTTTAACTGTTCCAAGAAAATACAACCAGAACATGAATCCTCAACAAATTTGGGCAGTTGTTGTACTGGCAAACACAAATGAACACAGTCACCGTACAAATAAATGGCTCCCTACACATTCCTGCCAATGGTTCCACATTACTCCAACGAGCCACAGGGGGTGGTAATGCGCCAAGAAATACAACAAGGAGAGAGCAATGGCAGAGGAGAAGAAGTCTGCTGGACAGGACAACATGGATATAAACAATGTCGGATTCAAAAATGCTAAGACAAAAAAAAAAAATCAGCTTTGCAAATGATTTATTGAGGAGAAATGCATTCAGCTCATTTGTTAGAGTTCAGTGATTCAAATGATGGGTTTAAACAATAACAAGTATCCGGTGGCCATTATGGAGCTAAATATGTTTGTATTGGTTCTATTATGCACTTGGTGGAAACCAAAACAGAGCTAGAAGGAAAGCAAATATCTTACGCAGTCCAGAAACACAGTGGAATGCAGATATTGCACCATATTTTTGACCCTTAAATATGAAACTTTTCATCCTCATGTTCACCAAATCAACTTTTTAAGGCGATCATATTTGAATTTGAATTAATTCATTTGAAAGTCATGATGTTTATATGCTTTATATGCTTTTACATACAGACCTACACTGTTATTGAAATAATGAGTTTCAAACATTATACACTATAAATATGGAAAACACAATAAATTACATATGCCAGTGCTTTGTTTACAGCTTGTAGTTTTGAACAAATATTACTCATTTCTTTTTAAAGGAATACTATGCAATAATTGTTGCATACCATTTGGAAACACAACATTTAAAATTGGCCCCTCTCCACACTGTTTGTATGTACACTGCAAGGAACATTTTTGTTTGTTGTAATGTAAAAGCTGAAACTTTAGCAAAAACAACAAAGCAGCACTTACTTGTTCCAACAAACACTGAGACGTTGAGGGACCGTTGTATGGACGTCTAATACGGATCATGTCTCGTTATTTTTTAAAAAGTAATTCCAAAATGAAAGTTGTGACGCTGCCTTACTGTCAGCTGGACGCCTCTCCTGAGTGTCCAAGCAACATCACAATACAACGTTAATATGGCCAATTAATATATTAACCATTTACACAGGTGAAAGCCCTGTGCAAATGGCTTTTCCCATTTATCCAACATTACTTTGGACTTTATACTACGTCACCTGACTTGACTGGCAAAAAGCTCTGAAGGCTACTTCTCTAATGTGTGATATGTGATGATTGAGAGGTAATACTTTTGTAAGAGTCCATAAGTTGTGTTTGAGGAAAAACCTGTGCAGCATACCTTAACCTTTATTCATCAGTTGGTCCTTGGTTAGTATGTGAAAACAACAAATACACGAGGGAACATATATATCTTATTATATCCTCCACCTTCTCACTTCCAGCTTGGTCAGATCCTGCGAAGTCCCTTCATGAAGTTCGTGGCCCACGCTGTCTCCTTCACCATCTTCTTGGGTCTGCTGGTTGTCAACGCCTCTGACCGCTTTGAGGGTGTCAAGAACCTGCCCAATGAGACCATCACAGACCACCCGCGACAGGTGTTCAGAGTCAAGACCACCCAGTTCACTTGGACAGAGATGTTGATCATGAAGTGGGTGCTGGGTGAGTCACTTTCTCTTACACTCATTGTGGGCACACACACTGTGGCAGTGTTTGAAACTCTGCACAGTTGGAGCCAATTAAAATGCAAATAGATGTAAGCTAGTCACTGTCGAGGCAGATTCCCCATCATGATAAGAGATAACCTTGATACAGCACAAAAGAGAACCAAGGCAAAATGTTTCATGGTAGATTTTCTTTATAAATTTCGTTTTTAATCAATATGGATGTTCTTTATCAGCATGCGAGTAAAAAGAGTTCATGGCGATGTTTTAAGCAAGGTTTTAAAAGTTTCTAATCCAAAGTAGTAAAGTTTGTCTACAACATGACACCTTACCCATAAATCAGGAAAGTTCCTGCAAAGAGTCTCTGAACCCTGTTGCCCAAAGTTGATATGAGACAGAGTTAAAGATTAATGCAGCACCATACCGACCAAATGGATGAAAGCTAAGGCTATGGCAATACAAAAATTCATTCTCTTTTATCTTCCAAAGATCAAATAGAAGTTTCCTGGTTTCCAGCACCGGCCAGACTTGTTGAAGCAGTGTAGTGGCCATGCTGAGTCCTAATGATGAGCTGGAGGGAAACTTGGAGGTTTACTTGAGATGTGGTGCAGAGGAAGTGTCTTGTGTGCTCTATGAAAAGTCGGATGTCATTACTAGTTGTGGATTTATGTCAACAATGTCTCATTTTATGGTCATTTGGGGGTTTTGTTTGATTTTCTTGATTTCTTGGCTTTCAGAGAATGAAACATTTGTTGCCAGTTCAGACAAAAAATACAGTTTTAAAGCTTGGAAAAACATGATGACAAGCTAGAAGAGAACATGTGTTACTTGCACTCTGGTCCTACTCAGTGTCTCTCTCCCACCCTCCCTCTATGTCTCTCTGAAATGAGGAATGAAAGGCTTGATGTTATAGTAGCAGGGAAAGGTCTGGGACAGTGAGTTTTCATTTAATTTTGGCAAATAAACAAAGTCTTGGCTTTCAGAATATTAAAACCTGGTTAGCCAGGTAGCCACTGAGCTAGTTTTAAGTGACTTAGTATCACCCATCAAAATATAAAATTAAATGTTTAAATCCAATTATGTTCCAAAACACAAAAAATATTTTAATGTATGATTTCTACACCAGATGCACTCATAAATCAGTAGCAATTTTTTTTTCTTTTTTTTTTTTTATTAGGATACTGCTCCTTAATGCAGAAATCGCCTGTAAAGATTACAGTAAATGGTCTTGACAGACCTTTTTTTCAACAAAATATGTGAGATTATTATTTTTTTTACAAATAAATTACTTCAGTATCTATCAATAAATCAAGTGATGTTTTAAAACACCTTACCTGAAAGCACATTTTTATTTTTGTCATTTTGACTCAAAATTTTCTCAATTTCCCAAGTATTTCTTGAAAACAGTATTTGGAAAAACCTCTGCAGATAAATATTCCGTGAACATAATCAATAAGATGTATTACAGGGTAATTGTATCTTTAGAAAATAAAATCTGAACAGTATTTCCCCATTTAAACAGTGTTACCCATATTTATTTTCCATTGATAATTCAGATCGTCTGTCCATTCCAGTTGACGAATATATTTGAAAAAATCCTGAGGAAAAGTCTGTAAGTCGCCCAGGCTTTTTTAAAATAGGGGGTGTGGCTCCTCTGCAGTCCACTTATGTGATGTGGAACACTGTAATTGTCTTAACTCTAATTGTCCAGACATCCTGTCAAATAGTTTGTGCATTTTGGTGGAGTCAGATGACAATTATCATAGATCTAGACATCCTAGAAATGTTATGTCTTGTGGAATGGACAGGGGATCTGAGCGGGTTAAACTTTTGTAATATGGACATGCCTCAAATCATTAGCTCAGTTAGATTCTCCACAATTCAATATTACAGTTCAACTCATGGAAACCATGAGTACCAAAGCATAATGTATTCAGATTTACTGGCTTGGTGAGCAAGAGAGACAGAAAAAAAGTGTTGACTCCCTATCTTTGAAGTGATCATAAAGTCAAAATATGTAATCCTTAATTATACATATATTCCTTTAGTGCATAAGGCTCCACTGATTGAAAGAATCAAACGAAGTTTTCACAGAATTAATAATGAATATAAATGAGTTTATTAGACTTGAATATTGTCACGTAATGTCCATTGTTAACTTCTTTTGTCAAACAAACTGCAGTTCTTCTGACGTAAAACATATTTTCTTGTCTTCCTTCACCGTGTTGTTGGGCATGCTTGGTTTTGCAACCTCACCAGCTACAAAATAAAAGTGTCCCCAAGCTCTTCTGTGTATTTTTCACCCTGGGACAGTCCCCAAAGTATAGCATACACCACCATTTTAAAGGGCCAGTGGGCTCTGTTATGTATTCCTGCAGCCACTATATGACAAACTTTAGAGGCCTTTTTCTCAGAATCATGGCTGGTGACGGTCATTATGTAATGTGACGCATTTTCCCTGATAGATGGAGTACAAAAAAATACTGATATTATTAGAAAGCCAACACTCTCCTCTTTCCAACCGTGTGTGAGAGTCAAAATGTAAAGAGTCAGGTGGCTGAATTGATAGAGCAGTAACATATTAGGGGGGGGGGCGAGAGAGAGAGAAATTGAGAAAAGATGAGAGCTGTTGAGGGAGACTGATTAAAAAAAAGGAAGGGGTGGAGTGTATGGCATACAAGAGGACAGGCAAGAAGAAACAGGCAGATAGGCGGAGGTGACACAAAGACAAACTCAACAGATAAATAGCCCATGGCAATATCTGTCAGACCTCTGCTGCTTCCCATCTGCTGATGTTCTTCCCTTCATCCACAAACACACACATGTAACAATGTTATGCGAGTGGTTTGTATATTTTGGTGCACATATGCTTCGGTTTTTATTTGTTTACATGTAATGGTGCCATTATTTGCCCATCCAGGGTAATTTTTGGCAGCAGGTGCTTTGCTGCGTGATTCTCTGTGTGTGCATGTGTGTGTGTGTGTGTGTGTGTGTGTGTGTGTGTGAAGTGAGTGGGGGCTAAGGTGGAGCAGGGTAATTGTAATTCCAGCAGCATGCTTTGAAGGCCTGGTAATTGTTACAGAGATGATACTGATCAGGGCGCCATTTCAGTAACCAATTTTCTCCTTGTTTTGGCTCCAAATAGAGAATGACAGAGTGGTTGCGTCGGAGGAATTAGGTTTTCCACTGAGTGTGTGTGTGTGTGTGTGTGCACCTGAGCTTTGAGTGGGGATGTCTGAATGGTTGAGTATAAAGTATAGGCTTAGTTGTCAACATCTGCGTATGAGCATGTCTGTGCATGTTAAACATCTTCATATTTGTGCCTGTGAGAACCACTTCCAGGGTTCCTATGGTCATAAAATTCCTGGGAAAGTTATGAAATTAGAAGAACTGTTTGACAGGTCTGGAAATTATTTGGAATTACAGAGGTATTTCACAGCTGGAAAGATGGTCTTTTTTATAAAACTAGGTTGTCTTTGCAGTAAAAAAGATTCAGTACTTTTGAAATTGGTAATACATGAAAACAGAGAAAAAGGACTGTAGCATTAGATTTTGCTTAAGAAGTAGAAAACCTACAACTACCAGAATGCACTGCACCACATCAGACCAATAAGTGCTGGATGGCTGATAACAAACAATCTTGTATTAAAGTTAAACAGTTATCTAAAACATGTTTCTTGAAACATTGTAGGCAAGAAATTGGCAACGCCAATTGGTTTATATTATATCCGAGCTGCCTAGTTTTACAGTTGGATCTGAGTTCAGCAGAGAGGGGCGGGACTCTTTTTCCATCCACTTCTATATTCTTTGTGTTTGTGGTGGTGGTGCAAAAATGTGGAAGTACAATCTGTAGTTTGAATAACAGCTCAAAAGCCAGCTAAAATGGTTCGAGCTGGGAAATGAGCGTGAAGGGTTAGATGGAGGGAACATTACCACAGGTTAATGACCCACAATGTTTTGATACAAAGCTGGTTGAAAATCAGCAAAGTTTCCCTTTTAACAGAATGTTTTGAAAAAGTTTTGAAAATACATTGTTTTGGCTATGATGTAGAATATGTTGCCAAAAGCTTCTTAACATGTCTAACACTGCTCAAAATTCATCATTTCAGAAGCTAGTGCTTCACTGTGTGACTGTTGAAATGTCACTAGTAACACATTGAACACCCAGATCACACCGGCATCGGGTCTTGTCAAGGTGCGTCACCTTTGGGGGGAAAGAAATGCACTGTCAAAAAGTAGAGGAACAAACAATAGCTGATAAGCTATTGTTTAACCAAGTCTTAAGCACATAAGATACTGAATGTTCGCTGTCAGTGCTGTAAACTGCAGTATGATGGTAACAATCAAATATACATATTTGATCGGATCACCAGGTGTTGTGAACCAAATATCTATAATATCTGCCCACTTCATTTACTGGGACATGATGTAATCAACCGTACTTTATTAGAGTATCACATTTCCTTAGGTTCAGGCAAGGCTGCCAAATATGTACTAGACATGTCCATAAAACAAAGCTTTGTTTACAGGAAATAAATGCATACAAAATTGTCAAAATTATATTGTAAACATGCATCAAATTGCATCTACAGGATCTTTTTGGTTTTCAAATAGTGGTGCAGCCTTGACGTTTTGTGAAGGTCTGGTCTGTTGGTAATGGGCATATGCAACTAGTTGGTAGGTGAATGTCCAATGACCAAGTAAAGCTAGCAAGTGCTATCAGTTTGCATATTTGCAAATGCCTGAAAGTGTTTGCAATCCTTTCAAACCAAGGAAAGGGTGGTCATTATTTTGAAAAGTTAAGTCATTGGTAAAAAGTTTGAAAACCCTGCTCCGCATTTGTATCTTGTTTCTATTTCCCATCTCTCTACAGCGTGTTTATTTGTGTCATCCTTCAGGTATGATTTGGTCAGAGTGTAAGGAGATCTGGACCGATGGGCCCAGGGAGTACATCATGCACCTGTGGAATGTTCTGGACTTTGGCATGTTGTCCATCTTTGTGGCATCCTTCACGGCACGCTTCATGGCGTTCCTGAAGGCGTCCAAAGCCCAGCAGTACGTTGACATGCACGTACCAGATGAAGACCTCAGCAACGCCTCACTGCCTGACGAAATTGCCTACTTCACTTTTGGTAAGCGTTTAATATGAGAAAAGATTTTGAAGATATGTAGGAATTCATTGTCTCGTTTACACATTTCTTTGATTAGTTTTGGACAGAGTCTTACTTCTTGTATGAGGCAGCTTTTCTTTTTGTTCCTTTAGTCTTTTTGATCTCCACTAATCATAACTTTTCAATTATTTTGGTGTTTAATCTGAAAAAAAAATTTTTGTTTCTGCTCCACAAAATGTCAAACTGCCTCACTTCTTATCTACCATACAATTTTTTCCCAGGAATGGCCAATTTGCACCTCGCATGATAAAATGTAAAAGCTTTTATGAGGTGCTTGAATCATTGTTGTGCTGCATCAGATAATGATGAGAAGCCGCAAATCAGATGAGTGTTTGTGTAAAAATGTCATGAATAACTTCAAACTGGAGCTGGGACACGAGATGAGTGTTTTTGTCATTTAAATACAAATGATGATTGATCACACTTTCAGTGACTTTACATGCTAAACACAAATACACGCACAGGTTTAAATGAATGTATGAGCATTAAGTGTATACACAGGCAGAATTAAACTTCATAGAGGAACCAACACAGCAAACACTTATTTTGTAAATTTGAAAACACATTAAAGCTCAGAATGACAAGATGGAAATTAGATTTCAAAACCCGCCTCACACAATTATTAATATCTACCTTTCTGACTGTGTCTGCCTTTGTCGGTAATAAACATTTGCCTGTGCTTGGGTCTGAGTGTCCACTTGATATTCAGTAAATTGAGCTCATCAGGAAAACTCCAAGACCACAGAAAATATAAAGTTTTGGTTACAAAACTCTTGTACAACATCTAATCCTGCCACAGGCTACTGGACTGTACATTTCTCAGTGGCCAACAAAGGGAACCTTCATCAGTGCTGTCATCTGGTGGTGTGACTCTGCCATGACACATCAGAAATAAAAAGATGAAAATGTATTGTACTGTACTGAAGGTCAGTTAATATCCCCATTAGCTGTTTCCCTCATGTCTCTATATCTGCGATGAGAAGTGCACACGTGTTTGATACATTTACTGCGTGTCTAAGGTAGTCAGTGTCTGAGAGAAAAATTGTGAAAAAAGTCTTCCTTTTACTTTGTTTTTCTCAGTTTGTGGTCCTCTCAATATTCATCCCTTTTGTATCTCTTTTTTCCATCCAGCTCAATGATGTCTTACTGTACTTTTTTTGCTGCCCCTCCCTGCTGTCCGCTCTCTCTGTCCTTATTTCTCCTTGGACACACTATCCCTTTATCCCCTCTCTGTGTCATCCACTCGTCTCATACTTGCTGCCTTCCCTCCTGACTCAGCCTCCTCTCTTCTCACTTAATCCCCCCTCTTACTGTACCTTCTCCTCTATCAAAGCATATGTTCCTGAAAGCCAAGATTAGAAACATCTCTTGCACACAGTTACTGTACATCCAACTGTAGCCAAAAGTTTGCTCTGCACCTTCCCAGAAAAAAATTGAAGAACAGATATGTGTGGCTGACAGCTGAGTTGGACAAGACATCAGAGAAACGCAGAACTGCCACAACAGGATTTGACAATGATATTGATGAAAGTAATAATAATTATATATCTGACTTATATAGTGTTTTTTAACGTCCTCAAAGATGCTTTACATACTGTAGGATATACTAGGATATACTGTATGTTAAAAAAAACCAAAAAGCAGTAAACTCTTTAATAAAAACAAAAATAACTGAAAAATTGGAATAGATGGAGGGGGTGGCAACTGGAAGTGCCCTGCCACGCCAATATTGGCTCTTGATTCTGGGAATTTGCATCAGGTTGGCATCAGCTGACCAGAGACATCGTGAGGGGGCGTGCTGCTTAAGGAGGTCAGAGACATAGGGGAGGCGTCTGGTTGTTAAGGGCCTTGTAGGTGGTGAGTAGGATATTGAAGTTTAACTTGTGTTTAACCGAGAGCCAGTGGAGGTCGTAGTGGACTGGGCTGAAGTGGTTGCACGAGTAGTGGTAAGTAGGCGGGCAGCAGAGCTCTGTAAATTTTGGAGTTAATTAATGATGAGTTTGTGGTTCCATAGAGGAAACTGTTGCAGTAGTAAAGCCTGAGTGTTACAAGTGCGTAGATGAGTGTCGATGAGGGTCAGAGGCTGGCATGGTGATGAACATGGAAGAGGACTGTGTTGGTGACATGGTTGTCATGGGGAAGGAACAAGAGGCTCAAAGATAACTCCACAGCGATACACTACCACTGGCACAGTGGAAAATACTATAACCATAAGGCACCGTAAGACCAGTTGTTTCAATCTGAAACAATATATATAAATTCTAAATCCATAAATGCAGCTGTAGATAATTATGGTTGCTTATAGATGTCATGTCAATGTCTGTGACATTAATTATGGAGCTATACTTGCATACCTGGTGTGTAAGGTTTTATTCAGTGTGAAAATGTGAGTTGCTGGTAAAATGTAAACCTGGGGCCTTTTTTATTGTCCACATTGGCAAATAACCAGCTTCTTTCAAAATCAAACAATTACACAAAGATCTCTGGTTTGACTCAGTCTAAGCGGTGGGCTTCTGCATTGTTTTGGTTAAATAGGAAAGACGCCGTGACAGTCAGATCTCTTTATGGGTGACGTCTACTTATTTTAACAAACAAATGGGGAAATTGAACCTCATTTTTTCTCCAGATTATTCAGGGTGTTTGCCTTCATTACAGTATAGCTTGAGAGTGAGAAATGGGAGACAGAGAATTGAGATGACATGCAGCAAAGGGCAGCATGTTGGAATCAAACCTGGGCAGCTGTAAAGGACTCAGCTTATATGGGGCACACGCTCCACCTGTTGAACTAGAAGTTGCCTCACCTCCTGTTTTTGTTCGACTGCCCGCTAGAGCTACTCTCCCACTGGAGAATAATACAAAAAGGGGACAGGGCAAGATGGAAAAGGAATTTATTGAATAGGACATGAAGAAAAATGGGCTTTGACTTCTGGGGTTTAGAGGTTCTCCCATTTAAAAACATACAAATAGAGTTTGTGTAATTATTGTATGAAAACAGAAATAGCACTGGCACTTTGTTAAGTTAGGGCAATCAATCATCTTCAGTCAGGAAGTCCCCTAACTAAATAAATAAGTGAAGTCTTATGAGTGCAGGTGGTATTTCGCTTTTCCTATTTTCGTCTCTGCCATGCACCTTTTGTCGCTGTCAAATATATTTTTGGAGTAGTGCGCACAGCTGTTTTTTCTACATAATTATTGTATAACAACAAGATATAGAGGTACATATGACCCTGTTACATCTGCAGTAGCTCATTCAGATGATACAGTAACAGCCACTGGTCTTTTCTGCCTCCTCCAGCCAGGAACAAGTGGCGCCCCTCAGACCCCCAGATCATTTCAGAAGGCCTGTACGCCATCGCTGTGGTGCTGAGCTTCTCACGCATCGCCTACATCCTGCCAGCCAACGAGAGCTTCGGCCCCCTGCAGATCTCTCTGGGGCGCACAGTCAAGGATATCTTCAAGTTTATGGTCATCTTCATCATGGTGTTTGTGGCCTTCATGATTGGCATGTTCAACCTGTACTCGTACTACCTGGGAGCCAAGTACAATCCTGCCTTCACCACGTGAGTAATGCCTGGCTGAGAGAGTGACTGTGATTAAATGGTGCTTATGTTTAAAGGTGCTATGCAGGAATTGTTGGTTACTGTGTTGCCAGTGAAAGAGAAAGCCAACACAAATTCATGGAACAAGGTTTGTCCACTAGGCGTTTTGCCTCGATATATTTGCGTTTTCTTGGCGCTGTGGCTGCAGCAGTAAGAGAGGAAAATTAGAAGGTAAACACAAAGGGCAGAGTCTCTGCAGAAAAATACCCTGCCAAACTCTTCTAGGTAGAATTGAAATAAATTACTTCAGTATGAGTCTATATATTGTTTTTTAGGGAAATCCTGCACAGTATACCTTTGAACATGTAAGTGTTTACATCTTAATGTCAGCATCTTTTTTAGATTCTCTTACAAACTTCCACAAATGCTTTCACTATGTAGCTACATGATGGAGACATTATGTTGGATCATAAGTTATTACAAAAAAGAGAAATAATTCATGTCAAAAGTATCTGATTTGCTTCCCTTGGTAATGTAATTGAGAGATAAGGCCATAGAAGATGGAAATCCCCAGATAGCAGAAATGGTCACATGTCCTTGATGAGACTCTTTGTTGGGTTCATTATATCCATGGTGCTTTATCAGAGGCGAGATCGAAGTATGATCTCCCTTCAGACTAAATGCAGGCAAGCGGGCTATTTGATGAAATTGAATAAGGAGAATGGTGAATGGGATGGCTCACTCACTAAGATCAATAACAATCACTGGTGTATTGTGGTTTTATCTCACAGCTTTAACAAAGTTATAGTAGGAAATGGGGCTTTTCCCCAACACAGCAAGGTCACAAAGTGCTTAACAGGAGTAAAGCTGTTAAAAATTAGACCATTAAAACAGGTAATAGAAGAGTAAAAAGAAACAAAAAACAAAACAATCAACAACAGACAAAAATTTCCAAACTGGACAGCACACGTTGAGACAAAGGCCAGTTTGACTCAGTCAGTCTTAAGCTGCTTTTGAAATGTGTCACTAGAGACTGCAGAATTGATGTCTATTACCCCAGAAATGAGTCCTACAACCTGGAAATGAGTTAGCATTTCAGGACTCCTGGTATCCTCGCCTGAGGTCAATGGTTTTTTTGAATGGGTTTTTGGTTAGACACCTGAAATAAGGTCTGTGGTTAACACAAGCTGAAGAGACTTTCACATTTTGTTCTACAATGCAAAACACATCAGTAATTATCCCACTCGACAACTTTTAGGCTTTAAGTGTCTTTAAAAAGATGGTAGCAAAGAAGTGGCTTGCTGAGACTACAAAATATCATCATGCTGCGCCATATTGACAGCTGTACAGCCTCATTGTGGTGGCGACATGACTACGGTGTAGTTAGTTTACAGCCTAATATGAACTTTTTACTTCTGGCAATTTTAATTGAGGCTTCTAAACTCCTATAAGTTATTTTGTGGAGATTGTGTTACAGAACAAAATTTGTAAGTATTGTAAGTGTTTGTCAGCCATAGAGCTTATTTTCTGTTATAATCCAATGGAAGAATCCCACAGGCTTTTTGACAAGGGAACCAGTGCGATGCTAACTTCCACGTCGGCCTACAGAAAATTTCATTCCTGGGAGTGTTCCCAGTGTTGGAGCCACCTCTTCAAGGCACAATCACCTTTTGTTTTCAATCGAGCACAGTAAGCCTTAGATAGAAGTCCCCAGTGACCTACTGGTGATAAGAATGGAGCGGGTCAGCAATGTAGGTGCCTGACCCTGCAGCGCTCTATATGTGAAAACAAGAACCTTAAAATGAATCCTGAACTTGATGGGAAACTAATGTAAAGAATTAAAGATAGGCGTGATGTGAGTTATCCGGGTCAGCAGCCTTGCAGCAGTGTTCATTTGTAGACGGTAAGGGACAGCTTGCTGAGGAAGGTGAAAAGGGAATTACAGTAGTCTAGCATGGAAGATATAAAAGCCTGAATGGTCATCTCGAGCTCAGGTTGCGGTGCAACAGACCTGAGTTTGGCAGTGTTTCTTAAATGGTAGAAACATGTACAGGTCATGATTTGATATTTTGATCAAAGTACATAGGCTGATCAAATATAGATTACTAAGGTTAGACTGTACAGCTGAAGAAAGGAACCCAGTACATTCTGTTGCACTGTAGAATAAAGATCTACTCTGCTGTATTACTCATACACACACAACTGTTTTGGACAAAAATTTTCGTAAAAGTAAAATTGAGATGGCAAATGTTAGTGAGAGGTGTCAGCTGCAGCAAATTCTGTCTTAGCTGTGGGAAAAGTGCATCAATACTGGTGTAATTGTAACTTCTATCTAATGTAATTTAAATGCCTAGTGTTTGTTAAAAAAGAATAACTTTTACATGACATGCTGTTAATGATGAGTCAAATCATCTCGGCCTATTGACTTTTTAAAATCCATTTAAGTCTAAATCAATATGAATGTGGAGGTAACAAGAAAGGAAAATAAGCTTTTTGACAGTGTCTCTCAAGTTTTTGATTCCAGTCCACATTATTAAAGTTTCTCAGAGAGCTTTCCCATCGTTCAGTAAAGTGCCGGGTTAGTCAGTGAATTTGGACCTAAAGTAAAATTTTACACACCAAGATCGTGGTTGACAGTGATATGATGGAGCCCATTGTACCAAATGAACCCGTCAAGAATGAGCTCAGTTTTTCTCAGTCTATCTTTGTACAATATCGACTTGCCATAGATACATAAATTTTGCTCGGATACAACCAAAGAAATGCCACAGAGGAGATTTAGCATATTTAGTATTATTGATCAAAATCAGTACTTTTGGTCAGTCCGCATTTTGATGTATGAGAGGCAGCGAATGGCTAATGTGGTTTGCAGTGAAATACAACAGAAAGCTGGATGTAAACACGCAGGCGCCGCCCAGCGTGAATTCAGGTCTGTCTGCGTCTTTGCGTTGACTTTGAAAGTAAACACACCACGCAAAGCACTCACATCGCGTCCAGTGTGAACGCATGGTTATGAAGTGTATTTCACACATCACACAAATTTTTTTAACACTGGAGTCTGAACATCCACAAGGTTGTCATCTTACAATATCTTAACCTTCATATACCCTTCATTTACACACGCCTGCATGCAGACAGTGAAGGACTCCAGAAAAATATGTAAAGGATGACCATGGATGAATCATACAGCTTCATACAGTTATAATTATTCATGATGATATTCACATACTTTAATATTTCATATTTTATATATTTTATTCTGGCAGAATTTATCATGATGACCAACCAATTATTTCCCAGATTTTGTTTGGTTGGTCCCAAATTATGTGTAAAAATGCAGGAAATCGTAAATTTTTTTCTCGGTGTGGACCCAGAGACCCCCCCCCCCCCCCCCCACAATTTTAGGTGTCTCCCCACCAGTTCTCTAACCAAAGTTACGCCCTTGAAAGCATTCCCCTTCTCTCCTTACTGGCATCAAGCAATGCCACCCAAGCACAGCTGTTAAATGGGGGAAAACAAAATCCAGAGTCCTTGTTCTAGCTTCTGCGGTCTGAGTTAGACAGATCAATAGGGACTATTGTTGGATTTGATAATTGAAAATCATCCAACTGAAAAGGACGAGATAACAACCCTCACTGCTCTAAATGCACTTAACCTGCTAAAGTGCTGCATTTAATGTAATTATCAGGGTCATTATTTGCAAATGGTCAATTGGACATTTTAACTGAGGAGTCAATTTGAACGTAAAGGCTGCAGTATGTCAAACAGACTATACAATGCCTTAAAATATGCCCTTTCACTTTAAATTAACCATCCACATCAGCAACGAGAAATTCAAAGTTTATTCTATCAATTTTACTGTCACATTTTTACTGACATCTTCTTTTGTCTTACATCAACCCGTCCAACAAGTCCTGCAACACATCAGTCTGAATTTCAATGCTTCTGCCTCCTTCGCTCATTTTATCTCATGCACGTGTGTGCGTGCTCATTCTTTCACATCAGCTACAGACAGAGTGACGGTGGATCTTTCACTGTCATTGTCTGGTACTTGTTGGAAAGTTATCCGTCTTTGGCTGCTGACAGAATCTTTCAGCAAGTCTGTTTATCATCATTCATCTCAAAATGAAAACTCTCTCTGAGGTCTCGCGCTGTCACATATCATTACTCATTTTCTCAGAGGAAGACATCTCCAGATTTGAACAGATGACATTACACCATTTCTGTGCAATCCAATAGAGCAAAGCATTGCTTTACAAGTTGGTCTGTTATCATGTTGTCGTATGCTGTTATTTTTTTTTACTAACCAGAGTGAATAAAGTCTATATTATTGCACTTTGGTACATTCGTCTAGTACATGAAAGTGCACACTTCTAGGTAAAAGAGAGCCTGGACTAAAGAAGTCATATGTAGCATGTGGTAATGCATCATCCCACTAGGTCAGAGAAATACCCAGGTTTAAATCTGTACATTTAGTGGAGCATGATGTTTATGCTCTTTTGCATAATTTGCAGTTTTTCATATCAGTAAATAACACAGTGTGTGTCTTGAATTCTTGCCTTCAGCTAATTTTGTATTAACAGGCTTTCCAACCATGGCAAACTGCTTCCAGGTGGCGACATCTGTCTCCTCATAAGCATAAACCTTGTGCAGTTGGCTTATTTGTTGTTGCTTGTTTTGGAGTAGTCCCAGTAAACCACACAGCAGTTTGATGCACTGCAGTTTGCATGCATAAGGACCAAGGTCTGCCCTTTTCAGTGTTTTGGGTCTAGTTATTTGTCTTTGAGCTAAGCTTCCCTCCACTAATGAACCAAGCATAAAAGATTAAATAATAAGAAGTTAGAATGACCTGGGAACATTGTCACCCCTTTGTAGTTTCAAGTTGTTTTGGCAAACCATACAGTGTTCATGATCCAGCTTCTCTAGCAGAGTTGCCATGCCAGACTGCTCGCCTATCCATCTGTCTGTGTGTCTGTTTTTCTTATCTGGTTATACACCTGTCTCTCCACCTGCCTAAACTTGGCTCTATATGTCCACTTGATCCAGTGGCCTTTCTCTTTAATACGTGTGCAACTAAGCTCAGTCTAGAAACACTATCCATTTACACACTCACGTAGCATCACCAGGTCAGAAAGATATGAATTTACCACCAAAAAGTAGGGTTCAGATACATATCAGGTGAAATGACATCAAACAGCAACCAATCTGTGTTATATTTGTGAAGTCTCAGTTGTTATTTAAATGCAACAAATGTCTGACTGCAATTAAGCTGCATTCATAGCAAATCAGATGTTCAGGTGAAAATGCCAATCCCCCATTCTTCTAAATATGTGAAGTGCCTCTAGACTGTGATGAAGTAGTTGTATGGGATGCCAAAAAAATGCAGTCGCCCACAGCAAAAAGTTGCAACACAATAAACTGCTGGAGAAATGTGAACCAGCATCACACTGCAATGGCCATACACATAACAAACAATCAGAGGATATGTGCAGTGCACAGGAACAAGTAATACAGTCTCTTTATCGTTGAATATTGTAGTGAGTAAAAGAAATAAAGTATGTATTAACAAGTTGTGTGTACTATCCTCCAAAGAAGACCGATCGCTTTGTTTGTGTGTGTGTGCATGTGTCTTTTTTCCCAGCTGGCCTTCAACATCATGAGATGTTGATATTTGGGTTATGCCATCAGGCTACCAGAATTCAGTGTAATGCCAATGTCAATTTGATATAGTATACTGACAACAAATAAGGTTCAGATTTTGTTGGTTTTAAGTTGTGTTGGTAAGTACCAAAAATCCAATGTTTTGTAAACGTCTCATGACAACATCATCTCGACGTAGAATAACAACATTTAGTGGTTAAGTATGGCAAATAAAACTCAACATATGCCAAACGTCACAAGGCTATGTCCACACAATGTGCAATTATAACGTTAGACATTTAAAATATCATCATCACGATTTTCATTCCAGCCAAAAATAAACATTTGTCCATCGTCTTTCTGACATCATATTGACGTTCGGTGCCAGCTGGGTTGTAGCAGGAAAGATACTGCAGTGATGATAATCAACAGGAATTCTACATACCTATTTAGCCAATATAAGCAAAACTCACCGAAGACAAATACTCAGGTGCTGAGATGGGGAGACCGGCTTTTTATTGTTCATTTCCACACTCCACTCCCCTCACAAAAGGACACACTGCTGCTCGACCCTGCAGCTAATTGCCACAATGCTTGAGTTGGTGTGAATGCAGAAAGTCACACATTCCTATCACCTGTCCAAGCTTATGACCTGCTGAATATTCACCGTAGAAAGAATCACTGATCATAAAAAAATGTGTGATCAGACTTCTGGTGCGAGGACTCTACTTTCCCATGCCGACTTACCCTGCACCTCTGTGCTGTGCATATACAGAAGCTCCTCTGCTGAGCTGCAGCGCTGGGGTCTTAGAGGCTGTGAGTTCTGCTTGGCTGCCCACATGAAGCCAAAGATCCAGGCAACGAGATGAGCCGACAGACAGAGCAGCGGCGTGAGACAAGAGTTAACTGACAGACAGGCAGACAGACAGGTAGAGAGGAACACTAATGGAGTCAAAGTGGATGGAAAGATTGTGGCCACAACCCGTGAGTCAGACATATTGCAGACTTCTCAAAAAGCAAAGGACAAGTTCAGAAAAGGTCTTGTGCCTTATCATCACCATTACACAGTCATTCTCATCATAAGCATACGATGCAGCTCTGTGCATTGCCCTCTTATCCCTTACCCTCTCTGCTACAGAGATCAAGGCTGATATTAAAATCCAGCATGATAAAAATAGAAACTATTTCATCTTAACAACCTCTGACTGTATTTCTTTTCTTGTTTGGCCTTTTTTTTTTGTAAGAATATGTCCCTGCGTCTAAATGAGCCACAGCAGTGATCCTCTGACAGTTTTCAGTTGCCTACTCTGGCTATATGAGCTGCATAAAGATGATTTTAAAATGACACAAACCCCCCTGAAATTCTGTTGCTGTTGTCAGTCTCACCACCAGGGGTCAGTTTGGCTCTAAATCTCACCTGCATGTTGTGGTTGACAAAGCTGAAGCTGAGTGTGGACTTGTCAGAGAGACAGTACTGAATTGATTTCTGTACTGTGTCTACTTTTTTGTTGTGTGAATCTATATGCATGTAAATCCAATAAGTTGTCTACAAATGTCTCATAGACTTTGCTTTCTGTCCATTGTGATGCATCATTGTGTCTCTTTTCTGTCTGTCCATGTTTATTTTTCTGTTTCACTCAGTTCAGTAGTAGGTGTGATTGCAATTTACTTGGTATAGTGTTGCCTTTGCTGTGTGCAATTTTTTCCCATCTCTCTCTTTTCTCTGTCGCAAAGCAGAGAACATGTGCCGGTATGGTTGTGAGTGTGTGTGCTCATGCTCAGCTCTGTGTGTGTGTGGGCTGCCTGACTTTAGCTATCCGACAGGGCACTGTTCTCCACTGATGGAGGGCAGAAGAAAGGGCTGGTCTGTAAGCTCTGATACAGGAAGATGAGGAGGGAGCCAGGTGTAGGTAGTAATGATACCCCAGGAGGGGCCCTTGTGCTGGGGGAAAGAGGGAGGGGGGGATGTGATGGGAGTAGGGTGGGGTGTGATTTTTAAAAAAAAAAATTAGGCAGAGGATCTCACTCTCACACACACGTTGACTCACCCGCACAAGGTGCAAAAACTCACACACACATACACGCACAGCTGGATAGGGCTTAATGAATAGTGGGCAGTAAAAGCCACACATACCCTTTCCCCAGAGGCACGAAAACTCAGACAGCTATCTGACTCACACACTTAAAAAAACACCACATTTCCTTTTGTTGAGTGCCCACACATTAACGTGCAAAAACACTCTAGCAGGGCACACACAAGGGACACACACATTCACACATTCTCTCTCTTGCTGTATGTTTTTGCGTGTGCTGAAGGTGCTTACAAACATTTATGTACACACACAGGCGAACGAGGATGCTGATTTAGACAGCGGTGGTGGCGCAGCTAATCTATGTTCTAGTCAGCCATGCATGAAAATAGTGCACAGACACATGGACAGACAGACAGAGAGGGAGGGGACAGGGGAGGTGAAAGCGGAATAAAGGAGAGATGAATGAAATAGCAGCGTGTTTTGAAATAGTCAGAGGAGGACACCATGCATATTTTTAGGGTAGAGTAAAAGAAAAAGACCCAGCGAGGTATCAAGGACCTTGAAAAAAATCTCTAATAATTACACTGGCACTGAAGTGAAACATTGGAAATAATGGTGAATAAATGCAGCACAATCAAACAGACAGCTAACGGCACTGCAACAAAGTAAGGAGACAAAGTCCACTGGGAGGAGGAGGAGGAGGAGGAGGAAGAGGAGGAGGGGGGATGAAAAGAGAACCACAGGGAGAGATGTATATGCAGAGGAGGGTGTTTTTGGCTTGGCTGTTTGTTCAGGCAAAATGTGGGAGAGCAGCCAGGATGCATAGACAAAGGAGGAAAAAGAAAGGAGAGAGGATGAGAGAAGGTCAAGCAGACAGACGGACGCACAGCCACACGGGCTCAGCACAAATTTAGGCTGCACGCATTTTAACAGTGACTGTTTGAGAAGGTGGGAGGAAATCAGAGCTCATATACAGATTCTGTCAGCTGCTCTTGTTCCCAGCAGTTAATTATTGTTGCCTGTTCATTTAACTGCTGCTTATGTTTCATAATGATGTGTTTTATTTTATGTCAGTAAGTTCCTTTGGCAACACTGACCTTCATTTCATACCAGTGAAAGATTCATGCATTTGTATTGAACTGAAAGACACAACATGAACGCTAAGCCAATACTGGCTAGACAGGAGGCATATCAGATAAAAATCTAAGGATAAAGCCATGTAATGCAGTGTGCATGGAGAGAGACGGGGAGAGAGGGCAGGGATGCAAGCTGAGACAAAAAATGCAGAGGGGTATGGATAATACACATAGAAATTGTGTTGTTTTTGTAGAAGTTTGTAGGAGTTTTTGATTCTGCAGTGTTGGATAGAGTTGGAAGATGGTGGTGAGACTGGGGTCATGGTAAGAGAGGCGGGGTCTAAAAGGAAGGTAAGAGGAGGCTGATAGAGCCGAGAATGAAAAAGATGTTTGAGACGGAGTCAGGGTGAGCAAAAAAGAGAGGATTTATTAGTTCTGAAGGCAAAGGCAGTACGGTCGTGTTCAGCCTTTACCAGTCAAGCATATCTGAATGTCAAAATGAGGTGAGGAGACACTTACAATTAAGGCAAAATAGACCGAGAGAAGAGGCAGACAAAATAACAGCAAAAGAAAGCATTAATGTGGTGTCACCGCTGTGTCAAGGATCCGACCAGTAGCTTTAGGGTTTGTGGCAATATCTTGTATGTTTCAATAAATTATTCCATTATCGTGACAGATGACACAAGCATTCAATTTCCGTCTTGGTGAGATTTGAGGTCATTCCTTTCAAATATCACAGAGACCATCATTTGACACTAAATCATTCTGCTGAAATTGATTCCTTTAGTTGAGTTAAGAGGCAACAGCGCGCGGACATCACTTCACATATGGTCATGAAAACACTTAAGTACTGTTCATAAGGCTGTCACGCAAAGAATTAATTAGACAAAAACAGGCTTCTAATTTCTGGTCTCGGACCATCAATTTTGTCAGGTGACAAGTGTCATTAGCTTATTTTATCAGCTGTAACTTGCGAGCTAATAAAGCTAACATTAGCTCCATTTGAAAGCCCTGTCTGTGGCTACATTTTTAATATTTCCAGCCAACTCCTCATTGAAGAGGTATAAAATAGACACACGAAGGCTGAAGCTGCATGTTCAAGACAAAAACTTAGTCCTCTCAACAGCTGGGTTACATTCAAAATACATCTTTATGAAATAAAGAAATAGTGATAAAGACAGAAAGTAAGTCCAGGTATTATATAGGGTTGCCCCTTGAAAGTCAGAGATTTGAATCATCAGTTGGAGACCCCTTAATTGACTAAGATTGCTTCAAATCGAGCAGTGTTTTCTTTTGTTTTTTGTATTCAGTTTGCTGTGTAGTGTACCTCTTAGGACGTTTTGGTCTGCAGATTTGCTGCTGAGTAAGTGCTCTTTACTTTTACGCTACTCTTTGGTACAAGAAGAGGCAGACATGCAGGCAGCAGCACAGAGGGAGAGAGAGGCTGCACCCTGAGGTGAAGAAGTGCTGAGTTTACAGTTCACAGCAACTTAATATGATACAGTCTTTTGCTTTTGTTTAAACTCTAGCGTGCATAAAAAAATGTTGCTGCACATTTGCAGTCTGTCATTAGTGACGATAGCTTGTTTACTATGTTACATGAATGCCACCGTCACAATGAACGTCCTGCCGAGCCCCCTTTTTACATGAAAAAAAAAGAATCATTGAATATTTGTACTGAACTGCTGAATCTGATTCAGTAATTTGAGTCGGGTACAGCCCTAGTATTATAAGCATCCAACAATCATTCGCCGTCTCTGTTATATGGCAGCTAATCTCCTCTGCTCAGATGGTAAGCAGCTTCCAAATCTCATTGTTTTTCCAGCATGCAGCAACTTTTGGTTGTTGCTCTTCGTCATCGTGTTAACCGCTGCTTTTCAAATTTTCCATGGTGGGTCGCATACGTAACACGCCGTCAAATCGTCACACCCATCCTGGCCACTGTCCCATCTTCCTGGCCATCATGTTTATAAAAAGACTATTTCAGCACTGCTACTACCTCCTGTGGCGGCTTAAAAGAGAGACCACTCCACCCCCCCTCCATGCCAAGATCACATGTTATATACAGATCAGTGAGGTGGCATAATGGCAGCATATTCACCCCTTGAACAGACAGTGTAAAAGGGGCTTTATAGACAGGAAACTATCACATCTACACTCAATATAAAATCACCAATTAACCTAATCTATATGATTTTAGATTGTGTGAAGAAGCCTGTGAGAGAATCCCCAAATTCCATATAGAAGGGTACAGGTGCCCAATATTATAAGTATAATAAGGATTAGTGTAAAATCAGATTATTTCTTTCTAAATAAGCCTGAGTTGTTTAGTTGACATACTTGAGAAGAGATAAAGTTTAAATCTATTCTTAATTGTTTGTATTTTAAAAGTATGTTTCCCATTTAATATCGGTGGTAAGGGGTTTGGCTGAGGTTGCTGAAGCATAAATTTCCTCAAATCCTTGTGTTCTTTGTTTTGGAGAAACTTAAGACATTGAAGAATTGTCAATTAACAGTTTAATTCATAAATTAAAATCCAGTTCCCAGCTGTTTTCCTGGAGGACTCTTCAATGCAACTGGCTAACATCACACATAATAGTAGCCAAAATCAGCTCAACACAGTGGTTTGTGCTGCGGATTTTGAAAAGTTCAAGCAAATTTTTTACTTGCTGACTTGAAAAGATGAAGACAACATAGACTCACTGAGACAGAAAAACAGACAGCAAGGGAGCAGGCAAATTAAAAAAACAAGTTGATGTCGTCCTTGATTCACTATCAAAACACTCTTAATTGCTCGTCTTGTGGTGTTGTATTCCCTGCTTAATAAGATTTCTCTCACAACTTGCCTGAAGACACATACCAAAACAGCATCCTTTTGCATTGCTTTCTTTTCGCCTCATTTTGTGTCCCGCCGCCTGTCACACAAATCTACACACACTCATAAACAGGCACATTCGTGAGACACGCACATCAGTTTTTGTTTAGCTCCCCCCCTTTCTCTCTCCCTCTTTTTTCTCTCTCGATCAAACACACACACACACACACACACACACACACACAGGCAGCAGGCAAGCATTTCAGGGGAGCATTCATTCATTCATTAAAATCTGAGGTGGGCAAGGCCCAGCCCCTGCTGTCGCCATGGTGACAGCTCCTTTGGTGCGACAGATAGAAAGTTAAACTCAATTTAATATTTAAAGATGTTTCGTCTATAGTTGCCTGTCTGTCTGACTACTTGTCTGTCAGCAGGAGAGGAGACGAGAAGGAGAAGTTTAATATCTTGCTAATGACTGAAGGGCAGAGCGAGAGCGGCAGAGCAGGAGGCTGGGGGCAGCCGTTCACAAAGTCTGCATTTACATTTACATTCGGCCATTGTGAGAATATTGCTGCAGATTAAACAAAGAAGAGACATATTTTAGAGAGGGGAAATGATGAAAAAAGGAAAGTAAAAGTCTTACAAATAGATTGAGTGACAGAAATAGCTGAAAGCTGTTGGGATGAAAGATGGAAAGGGGTGCGAGAGGGAGGGAGGGTGATGCTTAGAAAGATATAAAAGCAATGGAAATAGGAATATAATGAGAAAATGGGTGAGAGAGATAGAGAAAAGGAACGAGAGGCAGAGATGATAGCGAGAGAGAGAGAGGGAGCCAAGACCACAGAGATTAACTTAAAGTGTAACGCAAGAGAGACAGAGAGCACGTCTCTGGGGGAAGAGGTTGATTTGGGCCTGTCGGTGATTTGGTTTGGACTCTGCCTGCAGAGCTGAGGTGACTCACCAGTCCCCCGCACATACAGACGCACACAATTATGCATGTAGCATGAGTGTATAGAGTTGTGTGTGGTAGAGAGAGAGAGAGTAACAGTAAGATCTTTACTGTCAGTGTCCTGCAAGGGTAAGCGTTCATGCGTGTGTGTGCGTGCGTGTGAGGCCGTCATGCTGCATGCAGCCCATTGGGAGCTGTCACTCTTAATAATAGATAATAACACACTATCTGTCTCTGTCTCCAGATGCCCACTGTCCCTGCTGATTCACTGCCTGTTGTGCAATGATGTTATAAAACACACACACACGCACACACAAACACACAAAAGTTTGAAATGAAATCATCTCATTTTTACGTTGTTAAAAAATCCTCCATCATCCTTCGCATCGAGCACCTCATAAATCTTAGTTACGGCTTATTGCATAATACACACATGACCAGTACCTGAGCTGACATTAGCAACAGACAAATTCATTTTATCAGTGTTGGTGATCTCCCAGGAAACATTTTAGATTTTTCTTAATTGCACTTCCTCCCAGAGAGGCATCTCGCACAGATCAAATAAGCAGAAAACAAGCTGAGCAAAACAAATGATGGTGCAAAACAGCACCGGCTGCTGCGTGCGTCAACATTATCCAGCGGGGAGGAAGACCCTGTGCTCTCATACTTGAACGGTTCATTTGCAAAAACAGATACTTTTGTAATTTGTTTTCCTTAATTGTGTTTGTTTGTTTCTTAGTTTGCACTCCAATCAAACGTGTTTATTTAATAAAAAATGGCCTTTATCTATTTTTTAAAAAACATTTCTATCCATACTCTATCTATGTATGTTGAAAAGACGTGAGAGGTGTAATGTATGTAGCTATATTAGTGCATGGGTGTCTCATATGGTGCTTTAGGGAGGGCTTCGCTTCCAGTAATGCCGCCAACACTTGAATGTCACATACACATTTTTGGAACTTTATATTTAACGACCAATCTGCCCAAGCGAACAGATGAACAGTGTGTATAAATAGCCAGCAACGTGGTGAGTGTGTACTTTTAATTGTGTGAGTACATTTGTCGCTGCCAGTGTCTGGTTTAATGGCACATTAATGTTGCCTGGAACTAAGCCCTTCATCATTATCTACACTCACTTTTTTTGGGGAGGAAACATAAAAATGTAAATCGAGCAAGCATTTCACACGGGTGGGAAGGAGAGCCAGGAGGCAGAATAATTTGATTAAAAAGATAATTTGGATAAAATGTAATAGAGACCAGATAATTGTCCCCTTTTTTAATTTATTTTTATATTTCAAAGCCTAGAGAATGCATCTTGTAAGAGAAGCACCAGATAAGTGACAAGGCATTATTTAAAGAGAGGAGGCTTAAAAATAACAGCATCTCAAGGCAAGGCCACCAAAACCACCTTCCTCGGCTCTCCTGATAGGCTGCTGGATGTGTGTGATGTGAATAGTGAGTGAGAAGATGGTATTATCAATACCAGCCTTCAGTTGTTGCTAGTCTCCCCGTCTGTCTGGCGCATAGGTCCCCTGTTACACACACACGCACAAAGAACACCTACTGTTAATGCTTGTAAATGTGTTTCTGTTTACACGTGTCCTCAGTGGCGGATGTCATTGTAATTTGTTGATGCTTATGATGATTTATAACATTGCGAGTCTGGTCTGCACACGGCTCTCACCTCTGACATCACAAGCAAACGTGTAGGTGTCTGAGCTGAAATTGCTGGCAGTGCTAGCCACGCTGTGCAAATGACAGCAACAGAGCTAACAGCTCAAATGGGTCACTGGTGTGACCTGGAGGGGCGACCCAAGGGTGGGCAACCTAATCGCCAGAATACATGATGTCCTTGTATGTTTCTGCAGACCACGAATATGTAATATTTGTATGTTATGTAGCGGATATGTTGAAACGTTCTGGCTTATATTAATCCATTTTGATGTCACAGCTGGAAATGTCCCTCCCTCTCGTTGAAAAAAATACCAGCTCTTGTTGGTCTCAAACAGTGGTCTGCTGCCCCCACCATCCCCTCCCCCAAGTGATAGAAAAGTAAGCTCATATATATGTAATCTGAATTACATCAATGTAGAAATGGAGATATGATACATGTGAAATTTACGAATGTAACATAGTGTAAGAGACTGTGTTAAGAACTGTTTTTGTTAAAGTGTTAAGACTGTCACTGTTCAGAGACAGTTTTCACAGAGGATGACTGTTTGATAAGGCACTGAGATTTCGAGAGGTCAGTGAAGTAAGCATGTGTTGACAGCTTGGATGCTGTGAAGCCTGTCTGTCATGTCAGCTACCTATGACAGTGTGCTGTGGGAGGTAGCTCACCTGTAGCTGGCTGGGAGGGATGTGTTGTTATCATTGCAGGAGGACGGGGAAATTTAGTCTTGGATGCGGGGAGCTGAGCAAGCGACTGGTACAGAGCCGAGGAGAGAGAGGCTGTTTTATTGTATCAGCGTTGGTTACAGCTTACTTAAACCTGTGTACAGGGTAAAAATAAAGCTACGACAAAAAACGTCTCACTGCCTGCTCATTGAGGGAGGTTACAATATCTATTGTTTGAAAAAATCAACAATACCAACGTGTTATTCTGGTGACTGGGTTGTGATACACAACTGTGACAATGCTGTCCTATACTGCTCAATATTATGAGAATAAGCAAGAAATATTCATTTATATAGTATTTCCCATATTACCATCTTTTTAAAATGTATTCCTTTATGATGTATTGTTAAAGTGTCAACTGTTTTGTCCCAAAATGATCACTTGAAACATGCTGCCTGACTAAATTTTTTACAACAGAGCATGGTTATAATAGGATTTGCAATATCAGGGCAGGCTGCAGATCTTGTGTTGGTGGGTCGGGTTAGGTTGTGGAACAAATTGGTCATACAGTATGTGCAGGTGGCGGGTGGTTGTGGTATTGTACATTGTGGTTGCGGTTTGGGTGCATGTCTTGAAAATCACCCAAAGCAAGCTTTATGCTAATACGTGTGTTTTTTTGGTTTTTTTTGCATATGTAATGTTCAGTGCATATAAAGCTCTTTGCATAACCTCACAAAACCATAGCAGTGATCCAAGGCATAGAATCAGAAGGATGTCTGTCATGCTAGCATGTGAGCAGATTATGTTGAAATATGTAGAAATCAATGAAAATGGAATGTAATTTTCATGTGAGAGCATGTTTGTAGTGCGTAGGAAAAATGAAGCATTCAGAGGTTAAAATCTATAAATACATGGCATGTACTGACAATCAATCACGCCATTCAACTTAAGTTCAAGGATGCAAAGAGAATAGTGACTGCAGGTAGACAGCTCAAGGCAAGTCTGGTACAGAGAGTCGTCTGGGAGAAGTGTTTGTAATGAGCAAAAACAATGAACACAATGGTTTTATGTTCAACATGATGCAAGAAAAGACAGTAAAAGGGGTTTGAACGGTTTTTGTGATTACAGAGTTTCATCTGTCTACTTCTACCTGGTGGAAGCACTCAATGTGTTTGTAATGATTTCCTAGAGAGCGATGTATTTTTCAAGGAAGTGTGATGAATAAAGGCACAGCATATTCTTAGATGTTTTGCAGCAGAGTTAAAGAGAGAGAAACAACACACACAGATCTTGTCTTGAAAGTTAAAGAGTGCATTTTTCTTTCTGTCTGAAAGGTCAAAGCTGAAGTAGAAGTAGAAGAGTTTCTGTTTTCATGTGTGAGAGTGAGAGAGAGGAGGGGAGAGTCTGTGCATTTGTGTCTGTCTCTGTCTCTTTATAGATGTGAGGTTTTGTTTTTTCTCTCTGTGCCTTCACTGAGCTCTCTGCTTGCCAATGTAACTGTGTCTCTTTGAAAGACGTTAAATCGGAAGACACCACAGCCTCAGACCTGGAACCTATAGATCTTCCCCTCCAACAGCCTCTTTCCACCTCCATCCCCTCAGGCAATCCAACAGTCGGCTTCTTCCTCCCTACTGAGCCCCCCCCCCCCGTCATCTCAAGCCCCTGCTTGCCACTCATTGAATATTTAACAGCAGACATGTACCTAAATGTCAGTGCTGACAGGTCTTGCAGTTTTATGCAGTTTAACCTCGGGTCAGGGTCAGAGGATGAGCAGAGATTTGACTGTAGGTCTCAGAAAAAAAGCACACGACATGATGAGTAGACTTCCATTTGCCGTAATTAATTATCAGCAGGAAAACAAGAACGATACATATTTTGACCACCGCTACTGTCTGGTGTCTGGGGTTGGGTGAGGATTAAAGGGTATCGACTGAATCGTCGGCACTACTGAGTTGACCCCGTCTCACTTCCAGCTCTTCATGTATAATACTGAAGTTTAGGGCTACCAAACAAACGTTGGTATTTGACTAGTTTGGAGTGAGATTGTGTTGAATCACTGAATCCCCCTAAATAAATTGGTGCCAAATTTTTGTCCCTCAAAGCACACCTGGGTGAGAGAGGGTGCCGCATTGTGGCTGTGATGGAGCTGCTGCTGATTGTAGCCACTCTAGACAAAAGAAGATGGAACAAAACCGTGTCACAGTCAGTTTTGTATCTAAATGTTTTCTCTGTCGAATAGTGTTTCCCTCCTGTTAATGTGTAGCACCCCCCTCTGGGGTTAGGGTGGGAACTAAGAGTTCGAGTAAGGTTTAGGTAGAGGGAAACACATAACGATTGGGAAACAGACTTGGACACAATGTCTTGTAGTGGTGCCACATGGAAAAATTCCTTTCATCAAAACCCTAAGCGTATCAGATATGTTTTTTTATTCACATGCAACAGATAAGCTGTCAAACTATGCAGCTGTCTGCACCGGCTCCATACAGACTTGCATCTGCAACCTGAAGCATTTATTTTCGCATCAAGTCTATTTTTCCAGCAGTACTTGTAAAAATGCAAGGTTGATGCCCAGTAAAAGGCACTGAATAAAAATATTTCTCTACATTTTGGAACAGAGCTAGAGAGCAACACACTTCCATAGACTGCTAATATTTGCCCAGCAGCTGGAAGTTTGGACTTGTATTTTACAAATGAAATTACATTGCTCATTAAGAGAGGGTAAAATACCAAAATATGGTACTAGAGATGTATGTATGTAATTATGTCTGTATATGTATATATGTACAGTATATACAGTATGTGTATGTATATATATAGTATCAGCATGTTGGCCGATTCTGATATTTAATTTTAAAGCCAGTATCGGCTACCCATGACTTGCTGATATTATCATGCATCCTTGAAAGGTATCATTGGGTACCTGTTCCGCATTCCAGGTACCAGCACTGGTGTCACATCGGTTTAAATGTGAACAGTACCCAGCCTTTGTGTTGTCTTTAAACTGACCAGTCTCAGAAATGTAATTTTCATTGACGTTCAAATTAAACTGAAGAACTTGGCCACCGTGAAAAATCTTGAATGTCTTTTTAGAGTTTAATGATCCCTGGCTTTAAATATTTCTTCATTTATCTTAATAGTTACAGCCTTGACACCCCCCAAAAAATACCACATACGTGTTCATTTTAAGTCATGGAGTGGAGAAATAAACTTTTACTGTCTCATCATTAACTGCAGTGACGTTCCAGTATCTATTTTGTGTAAAGGGCAACACACGACCAGGCTGCAGGCTTAATGAACTGACTTCTATAAACCAAATGATCTCTCAAATGCTGAAGTTGAGTCATTTCCTGCTTTTTCGCTTTTGCAGAAGTCAAACATGTTTTTATGCGCGTGTATGTGTAGTGCATGTGTGTGTTTGTATGTGTAGGTGTTTGAGTGTGTGTGTGTGAGAGAGAGGGATACATGGGGTAATGTGTTCAGATTGGACATGACTCATCAGTTATTTCATCAGTGCCACCTCATAAATCCCACAACATTAAAATGCATTTTGTGTGTATGTGTGTGTATGTGTGTGTGTGTGTGTGTGTGTGTGTACGTGTGAGAGAGCAATTAGCTGCTATGTGTTTTTATGTGTATATGTCATGTACTGTTTTCTCACTCCACATCTTCTCTCTCTCCTTGCAGGGTGGAGGAGAGTTTTAAGACTCTGTTCTGGTCGATCTTCGGGCTGTCTGAAGTTATCTCAGTGGTGCTGAAGTACGACCATAAGTTCATAGAGAACATCGGCTATGTGCTGTACGGAGTCTATAATGTCACGATGGTGGTCGTTCTTCTTAACATGCTCATCGCCATGATCAACAGCTCGTACCAGGAGATAGAGGTATATAACAAAAGCTAGTCAGTCAATACAGAAAAGGTCTGATACTGTCAACAAGTCAATAAGGATCATTGTTTGATCTCCTCGGAGCCTGCAGCGCAATTAGAGAGTGAGTTGAAATCACTATGAGACTTAAAAAATCAATACAAGAGCAACAAACAAAAACAGAATACAAAATATGAATCTTGCTTAGAAGTTGTCACAAAAACTGATCCAAGAAGTCCAAGAAGTAGAAGTAAATAAATGACTAGTTTTTATGGACTGATGGGATTTTGTAAAGCCTCTTTCATACATTTCTCCCAGTGAATTACTGACACAACCTTTGAGGCGCTGCAAGAGATTTTCACTATTCACACACTGAAGAACCTTTCCATCTTGCACCTTTATACACATATCCTGATAATGCCAGAATAAACGGGGCATGGGACAGTCCAGAAGAAGGCAGTCATGCAACACTGGATGCCATGAAATTTTTTTTTAAAAAGATATCTCTTATTTTCAGGAAATGGTGGGTGAGGAGCTGTTTTTGTGTGGTGCCAAAAGAAACAGAAGAATTTGTATTGCTTGCTAGTTATCAAATCACCCATGAAAGTATGGGTGTGACTGCTAAACTGTTAACATATTGCAGGTTCAAATAAGTCATCCGCAGAGTGTTGTGATAGGTTTGCTCACACCATGTGAAAGCTTTTTTGTCAGACAGACATAATCCATTACATATTTATCCCAAAGTCCTGCAGGGATCTGATTTTCAAGACCCACTGTCAACCCGGCACCACAACATGCAATTACACGCCTGCACACAACCAGTCGACACAAGATGAGCGGCCCCACCCTAATCAACAAATCCCATAATAACCACTTGCTGTAAATAAAATCAGTGAAAGTAAAAAAAAGATAATTCAAATTAATCATAAAATAACAAATAATAATAAATTAATTATTTAAAAAATGTATGAATTCATAAAACACTCTTCTTCTGTCTCTGGTGCAATGTTCAGCAAGTCTATATATTTCATAAAAGGGTTCCAGATTTAGAACCGTACCTGGAAATAAAAATAAAAATACAACCCATGAATTGACTTTTTTGAAGGGTAACTTTTTGCGAGTACCTGTGGGTACCCAACTCAGTGACTCTTTCCCCTTCAGTGCTGCTGCTGCTGCTGCTCTTAATTCACAACACAGCTTTACCGACATTTCCCCTGGATGCTACCAGGTCTTGAGGTGGGGAACTGGGGCTACAGATTTCCCTGAATATTGGTGCCTGCTCCCATTCACACGTTTCTGAACATTTCAGGGATAGACAGACTGCATGTGTGAAAGAGGCTAAAGTCTTCATCCATCGCCAGCTCTGTCTGTCTTTCTGTCCGTCTCTGCAGGAGGACGCCGATGTGGAGTGGAAGTTTGCCCGAGCCAAGCTGTGGCTCTCCTACTTTGATGAGGGCCGCACCCTGCCCGCCCCCTTCAACCTGGTTCCCAGCCCAAAGTCCTTCTATTACTTGGTCCTCCGCATCAAGTCCTGCCTGATACGCCTCTGCAAGGCCAACAGCCGTCGCCATAACAACGAGCTGGAGCTGGGCATGCTCAACTCCCAGGCCAAGGTTAGTGTCAGGAAGTCTGATTCCTAATCTCATGATGAATTACAGACACAAACTAAATAATGTGTTGCTATTTTGGATATGTTATCCAACAACTAATGAGCTGCTATTATTTTTTCCTCATGAAGATTCGTTAATTAATAATTTCCCAACCAAACCGCAGTAGCCACTAAATAATGGACTGTTTCTCTTCATATCCATATTATTATCTTTTCTAAGTGCTATGATTCAACTAGCCCTACCTTGTTTTCAGGAACTATGGTGGGAGCCAATAATTACAAGCTAATTACTAACACAATGCAGCTTGTTTTTCTTGCCTCTCATTCAGCATGTTATTACTAGCTGGGAAATGATATTATGAAGTCACAGTTTACACAGAAAAATTATATTACAAATAGCAATTTAAGTTCAGATCAATTCATCTAATATTTACTTTCTTTGCATTTGTGCATTTTGCTGCATTTGCTGACATACTGTTTACCATACCGATTACTGTCCATCCAGATATTCCTCTTTTGCTCCTCCTCAGCTAAATAACATGTTTTGTTTTCCATGTGGCTTCAGTTAAACTGTTGAAATTGGAAAAAGGGCAAAAGACAAGCTTACTAATTGCCGTATACAGTACATAGGCCTGGGTCAACTGTTTGTAGCATGACTGTCAATTACTGAATCTTCAGCATTTAGAATATAAACAGTGTGCTCAGTTGGCCTTGTCATGAACAGCCAGGAAATGCATGATATTCCCACTGCACACCTGGGGATGCAACTTTAGCTTTGTTCATTCTCCCCCTCTCAAGAATTGTCCATCTAAATAAAATCACCGTAATCAAAAGAAAGTCTTGCATGGAGAAAATAGCATAGGCCATTTAACAGAGAATCAATCTTAGCGCTGGCCTTATCCACAGGCATTTCCTCTGTCTGATTCCACGGCTCAAATGGCTCACCTCAGCGCCTCGGCTGAGCTATTAGTCAGGCCATTGAATCTTCCTGCGTCTGCTCAAATGCCTGTGCAGGTTTCAGATGGGGACAAGATGGGTTACACCCCGCTGCCTCTGTGAGCTCCTGAACTTCCCTGCAGCTCTGACACTTTAAGCGCAGAGCCAAGCAGGTGCAGCGAGCAATCGATGCGGAAGCTCACACTCGAACACAATGCAGCATCAAGAATGTCAAGTGAGATTCGGAAAAGACAGCGTGGTCTTTCTGAGTCAGTTGTTTTTTCCTCTCTGTCTTTTGGTCCATGTTTCTTATGAGGGATATCAGCGGTTTGAGAGTGATATGCTAAATAAAAACTAATGGTGTTGGCTTAAAAGCAGCATGTGTGTAGAAAGATAACGAAGTCGTGGTTTGTGAAATAGAAAGAAAAGCTGACTGAGCCTCTCGTGATATATATTTTTAATGAACATTTGTATATGGGTTTCATAAAAAAGTAATGGGTTCACATATTTGTTCAGTATTTGCACAGTGAGTGTGCATGTGTGTGTATGTGTATGTGAAGATGTCTTTTATATATTCATTATTTCACATATATCAATTTCAGACTAGATCACAGAGTATGTAGCAAAGTCAGTCTGGCTTTGGTAAACCTCTGCATAAAAGACGTATTCATCCTCACATCCACATGAAGCTGAAGCAGTATGTGCCATCTGGTTGTGTGGTTCAGTAAATCAGTGCAGACATAAAAATGTTAATTTGCCTTTTTATTGCAAATAATTCAGAAGGTATTCTCTGTTCTACAAAGTCGTTAAAAAATGATTCCTTTTGATCTCAGAGGATGAGTTGCAAGATGTAAAAAAACCCATATAAAATCGATGAAAGCACAAATGAGTGTAGCTCTGAATGGTCTCTTCAATGGATGACTGTAGTTTGTATCTTTTCCACATAATTGATTCTCTGTCAATACATATTGTGGGATGGTAGAGATGTATCTGTAGTAATTTTTTTTATTTATAATTTATAGCATTTTTTAATTAATCTGTTCTTAATTTTAGTGCAAACACATTCGGTATTTTATTTATTTATCACACACACACAGATGAACAGACTTTTTCCCATTAACTTACATTGTAAAGGAGTCATTTATAAATTAGTGGATGATTTTTTCAGAGCATCACAACCTCTACAAATTGACTTGTTTCATTATTGGCATTTAATTCGGTCTGATAGCAGCTGGAAAGTCTAGAGGAGCTGCGCGCCTTAATCATTTTATCCCCAGCGGATGTCTCCAGTGCACTTGTTCTATGGGCCACACAGTGCGGAAGCAGCGCTGACCATCCTGGTAACTTTAGGGCCCTACCTCCAACACTGTATCCAGGCGTCTTTATATATCCATGCACTTGGATTTTGGTGCTCAAAGCACCAATGAAAAGAATTAAAAACTCAAAAGCAGTGTCTCTCTCCAGAAATCA
This sequence comes from Plectropomus leopardus, assembly GCF_008729295.1. Taxonomy (NCBI): domain Eukaryota; kingdom Metazoa; phylum Chordata; class Actinopteri; order Perciformes; family Serranidae; genus Plectropomus; species Plectropomus leopardus. The sequence goes on along the minus strand of NC_056471.1, from coordinate 17,339,238 downwards.
TGACCCAGTTACTGAGGGTAATCTACAGACCTCGTTGGAACTACTTTCTTCCTACCAAACAACATCCACTAATCGTATCACTGCACAGTAGTAGTTTGTTAGAAAGAATATCGTTTCTGTATAAAACTTCAGACAACAAGGTCTGTGGATTGTCTTGAGTAATTGGGTCATGATTTCTGGAAAGTAACATTAATATTGAGTTTTTCAAATGTATTTTTTATTTATTTATTTTTTTTGGTGCTTTGAGCACTACAAGCCGAGTGCCATCTAGATCCAATATATCGGAGAGAAGGCAGACATCTCTACGGCCAATATCTCCAACACCTGGAAACTGACATAAAATAATCTGATAAAATGCAATATAGCTAAGAGATAAAATATGTTGTTTGATTTTGGGATGAACCGTCCCTTTAAACTTTTATATTATCCACCCTTTATGTTGAAAGAACTCCATGCCTCTGCAACTTTAGAGCATATAAAGTAGCAGCTAGTTGCGTGTGTCCCCACTTGAGTTAAAACTCCTTCTGACACAGCAGCGCTGAAATGACACACAAGCTACAAAGCAAGGTCATGGACGTGGAAGGCATCTAGAAGTGAGTTAATATAGATTCACTCTGGTCAAGTGATGCCATAAAGTCTCTTGGCCCTCTCTTTGAAGACATCTGTGAGCACCAGATACAAAGCCCTGCCTTTCATTGTTGTTTTATTTTGGCACTGTGTTGCCTCCTCTAACACCCTTTCCAAGTGCTTTCATTATAGAGGACCAGTCAACCATGAAATGTGACGTTAACACTGAGCTGCTGTCTGTATCTCACCGCTACAACAGGACGAACACCTCAGGACTTATCCACGCCAGGGAGAGGAGTTCATCCCCAAAAAATCTCGAAAACACCCGACCAGATACCAGGTAAGACAGAAAGGAAAGGATGAGACAAAGCAGAACCGGAGAATCTCAGGAAAGAATGTGTGAAAGGGAAAAGATTGAATAAAATGAGAGAGAGTGAAATATTCAAGTTGAGAAATAAAGAACAAAACTAAAGCAAATATGCAGAGAGCGGGTAAGCTGAGGGTTGATAACAGATGTGAGGGAGGTAAAGAGACTTACATGAAAAAAATGCAAGCAAGAATGAAAGAGGTTGAAAGATGAGCTAAAGACGAGAGAAAGAATATGGATTGAAATTTGTTTGGATGAAAGGACATCAACTGAAAGGAGGGCAGGATTGAACAAGTGATTGCGAGTGAAAGAGGAAGAGGAGGGGTGGCAAAAAGAGAAAGAGAGCAACAGAGCAAGGCTGAGAATGCCTCTAATGAGCTGTTTGAGGGAGATCGAAAGCAGGCACTCAGTAAATGAGCTCAAAGTATCACGCTGAGGAGAGAAGAGATGCTCTCCTCCTGAGTCTGCCCTTCACCTTTTCCCTGAGGGGAATCTGACTTCCTTCACTGGTCCACCACGCTTTTCTCTCAGCCCTCCCAGTTTGTTGGGGTTTTTCTTTTCAATATCCGAGATCCAAGATCACTCACACACCAAGCATTGATGTGTCACTTAATTAGACTTTTGTATGTGTGCAGTATGTGCGGTGACACATACAGACTCACATTCACAGTGTCTACATGCAGAGATTGACTGCTCGAGTCTTGGCAGCAGCTGCAGGACATCCCTATTGGCTACAGATCAATACTCATACATTTCACACACTGTCTCCGAGACACAATGCTGTTCTCTGCTACTGTCTGCAGGATTTTTTTTTGTGTGTGTGTGTGTACATAGGCACGCCCGCACAAATGTGGTTGCTATGCTATGGGTTGTCACATCACCTCATCACCTTCCCTCTATCTAATCTCGTCCATTCTTCTGCTCCACATAGAATATCATGAAGCGCCTCATCAAGCGGTATGTGCTGAAGGCTCAAGTGGACAGAGAGAGCGATGAAGTCAATGAAGGTAAAAAATAACCCTCTTCATTAAGGCATACTCTCGCTGTGTCATTATTTGCTCAGGGCTTGTGTGTGCTTGAGTGTGTGGACTGTCAGGACCCTGACACACCAAGCTGACAGTTGGCTGCTGGTCAAATCAGGCTCTTGGTGAGCATTTTCTCGTCCCACCTTTTGCGGTGTGTCCAGAATTGTTGGCTCTAGTGGTGAGGATTTTTGTTTTGGCCTATTCAGCCCGTCGTTGAATGAAATCACTTTGACTGGCAGTTCAACTCCAGTTCAGTCCACGAGAAGAGACACTAAGGGGAAGGAAGCAAACAGAAGTCTGAAGTCAAGAGGGACTGAGATCAAAACAAACTTGTTATATAAGTTGCGCTTATTTTTTAGCCATTGAGCTCGTTAGCTGAAATGGTTCGTAATTGTTTGTATTATTGTTCATCCTCAAGCCAAGAGAAATTATTTAAAAATCCATGATGTTATCACAATGTTAAGTCTATGGTGGGCCAGCAGGAAAACACTATTGCGCAGTGGGCCATATACGCCAAAGTAAACCCGGGAGCTAGAAACTTTTTTGGCGTATGTGCAATTCCAGTGGAATGAATGGGCGCCATCTTAGTATACTGTATCCAGTTGTTAATATACGTCTGTGATACATACTGCCATCACCTGCTGTTATGGAGAGTTATTTCCTCTCATGCAGATTTAAAAAAAGTGCTGATTCGCCATTGGCTGTAGTCTTTGTTTCTTGTTCAGGTGCAACTTTTTTAGGCAACGTGAAGCAATGCTTCAGCCTTTATCGCCAATAGTTTGGTGTGTCTCGGCCATTAGTGAGGAAGAAAAGGTAGGAGCGCCTGCGTGTGAGAGAATAAGTCCATGAAATGAGGTCATGTTGCTTATCATCGTATTGTATGGCTGCACACACGTGTCAGTTCGAGCACAGTCTCGTGGCCTTGTAGACGAGTGCTTACCTGCACACTCGTCTGCATTCGCTCACGCTCACGCGCCCTGATTGTTGTGTCCGTGTGTGACTGTGTTGCAGGCGAGCTGAAGGAGATCAAGCAAGACATTTCCAGTCTCCGTTACGAGCTCCTGGAGGAGAAGTCCCAGGCCGCCGGAGAACTGGCTCTGCTCATCCAACAACTCGGCGACAAGTTTGGCAAGAACACCATGAGACACTGACAGGACTCACAAGAAGGAGAGAGAAAGATGTGAACGCGGGGGGGATCAGGGGGAGGTTGGGGCAGAGAGCAGGGTTATTTTTAAGACTTAGATAGAGGAAATTGGAAAAAAAAAAAGGAAGAGAGGGGAAGCAGAATGTTTATGAGATGGACAGGGACGAAAAGCCTGAGCGAGGCAAACTGGGTGCAGAGCAACTTAAAACAAAAAGGAAGCATTTTGTATATGCAATGACCAATTAGTGAGGAATGTGAGAGGAAGATAGCTGCGACTGCAAGTGAACGTGAGGTCAGAGGGTCGGAGGGGAAGTAAACTCAGGCGGAGGGGCTTTGTCTTGACAGTTGAATTCTAATTAAGGGCGACGTCTTGAGGGAGTGAGAGGAAGACAGCGGCTCGCAGGCTGGGCGGGAGCTAGAGGGAGACGAATGAGGAGGCGAACACAAGCACCATGAGATAAGAAGAGGCACCACAGGGCAGAAGACTGAGGCAGCGCAGTGCTAAGGGCCCCCACATCCGCTGCCAAGAGATATCAGTGCATCATCAAGTCGGAGGTGAGAAAGAGAGGGAAACCCAGAGAAGGGATGACACAGAGAGAGTGAGTGGGGGGGGGGGCCTCTGACCTCACGTTCACGTAAAAAACTGCCACTGTTATTTTACACCAGAAAGGCTTTGCTTCTACGTCTTCACTTTGTCAGGACGAGCATAGCAACGCCTGTCCAGATTACTGTACACCCCTTTATACACCAGGCTATCTAATTAATGCATTTCCATCCACAATGCACAATTTATGATCAGGAGTCTGATGATTCAGGAAAAAGCGGTGAAACGGTGTAGGATTTATGCACTCATACGAAAGTCATTTAATCTCGCTCCAAAAATGTAAAATCATTCTATTCTAATGTTAGTCAGAGACCTTTGTATTTCCACATAACACATGTTGTATAGATATTTATTATTGCAGCTCCAGATGTTATGTTAGTAGAAAGTGATTTGTATAGTAAAAAAAAAAAAGGCAAAAGTGGCGATAACTCTGGACAGCATGTCTTTTTCCTCACTCAAAATAATTCCAAATGCAATGTTACAATTTCACCTCACCTCTTCCACTTTGTTTAAAGCTGAGTTAGGGTTAGTCTCACACATAGTCAAATAACTTCAACCCAATAAAAAAAAGTTAACTATGACCTAGAAAACTGTTGTAAAACTTCTCCTTTTCATTGTGCCTTTGCAGCACAAAGTGTCTCTATTTTCTAAGATAGTAACCAAAAAGCGACATGACCTCGAGCAGTTGTGTTTGCAGCTGTTAAAAGCAGGAGGTCAGTGCTTATGAGGAGCACATGAAGGCAGAAAAACTCTGTCTGATCGCTTTAGGGTAACCAGACGTTTGTGAGATGAGAAAATGTGGGAGTTAAAAGAGTTATGGGATTTTAGACTTCTGGAACAACAGTGCAATCATTTGGCTGTAAATCACTGGGATTGTGCTGCAGATGCTGTGAGGAGTAATTTTATGGTTTTGTTTTTCTTTTGGAGACTTATTTGACACACTGCTGCACTCGCTAACTGGCTGTGTTAGACTTCGCCAGTGATTCAACTGACATGGGAATGAGTAGGTCATAGTTGAATTGTTGCTTTAATTAATATATGGAGAAAATGTGATCCCAATAATATTGCAAAATTATATATTTTTTATTATTATTGTGAAGTGGAAAGCTATGTCTACAACAGACTACAGATGTTGATACAGGTAGGGTGCTAAATATTATGTTGACTTGTGTTACCAGCCATAGTATCTGTCCCTCATGTCACAGCTGCCTGTTTTTGAAAGTAGTTTCATGCAGTTTCTTCACACTACACACGTCTGCATGTATTTGTTGCCATGTAAATACTTCAAAAATTAGACAGATTTGGTATTTTACATTTAATCAATAGATTGAATAGGCTCCTCCAAAGATTCTGCAGTGTAGCCAGACAATTCAGCCCCATGGCCAGTATAAAATGTTGACATTGTACGTTTCTGCAAACCCCGGAAACGTTTGGAACAAATGTTATTTGTATGACATGTAGAGCTGTTTATGTAGCAACAAAAGCAGGTGTTTTTAATAAAGATTTGTGACCTTTCCAGCACGTTTGTAGCTCCAAAAGCAGCCATTTTCGGTTATGTCCACCCGTGTTGTAGTGACTAAAAGAGGTGTTTTTTAACGACTGATTGGGGCCTTTTCAGCCATGTTTATAGCGACAAAAGTGGATGTTTTTAACAAAAATTAAGGACATTTCCAACCATGTTGGAATTCTATGCTGAAGTGAGATTAAAGTATCCAAAATACAGCCATTGCCATCTTGCAAGGGTGAAGTCATTCAGAGCCGGAGACTGTGTAGTAGCGATATCCAGGGTGGGAGAGTTCCCGCTGAAACACCCTTCTGACCAATCGTGAGCAGGTCCATTTAATGCGAGTGCATGGATTGGTTTTCACAGCTGTCAATCATGGCAGAAAAGCCCCCTTTTTTATAGTTTAATAACTCATTAAAATCGAACCTATCGTAAAAACAAACACCAGGGTGATAAGAGCTACCCTAAGTGACAGTAACCGTCTTTGGGAAAAATGTATTTGGCGCGTACTTTGAGTTTTTAGTTTGGCCTATGACCATTCACTTACATGGAGGGGTGGGATTTAGGACCTATACTGCAGTCAGTCACCAGGGGGCGAGATTGAAAAGCTATACTTTAGGCAAGCTGTCATGTTGTCCATCTTTATATACAGTCTATGACAGTGCCAAAAGCTGGCACTTGTAATGACATATGGGACATTTTTTTGTTGTTGTTTTTGGGGTTTCTTTTTAAGAAAAAAAGCAGTCCTAACCCAAACTGAATTGGTTAACCTGACAACACATTAACCACAGTGTTGTCACAACATAAAACTGAAAACTGAAATGTAAAGAAACATAAATTTTCAACATTGCTACATTTGAATTGTACAAATGTAACATATTCATACTTTGTAGAAACATATAATGCCAACAATATATCTGGCGACTGGGCTGTTTGACTGGAATACATCATACAATCCTTTCCACCTCTTTCAAAACAAATTAGGTAGCATCAAAAGTAAAATATTATCAAGCTAAAACACCACCGTTTTATTCTTCCGTTATTATGCTATCAGATGTCACTAGCCCAATAGGGTTGGATCAGTAGGGTATAACTGTCATTATACATCACTTGTATTGTTGGGAAAAACAAATCAGACCTTGTTCATGATAAATCATTACAGTACAACTTCAGCTTGCAGGACTGTGAGAACTATTACCATAAAAAATATATCTATATTTGAATGCTTACAGGTAGTTTTTAATGCTTCTAAGATTAAAAGCCTAAGCTCACTAGTAGGTGCAGTAACTCTCAGCACACTTCTTAGCACCGTTAAAATTTGGTGGTACTTTTTTTTTTTTATCAGAAGGCATTAAACATAATTGCAAATGTTTTTAGTTATTTAGGTTTTTCAACCTATAGTGACTGAATTTCATTTCAGATTTACAAATGTTGTTTAGAGTCCAGTTATTTTTTGAATAAGTAGTGTTACTTGTGTCTTTATTTATTTTTACTGTATGTGGCGGAGAGCGAAAGAGCAGCTAACTATTTTCTGTGTGCAGAAAACGACTAATGATTACAAGACTCCCAGAGAAGGTTTTATGATTCCCACCACCTCAAAAACAAAAACTACCCAAAATACTGTATTTTTAACTTGTACGCAAGAACTACTGATTAAAGCAAAATCTTGTACTGTATATTGTCATATTTTTGATCCTTGAATTAAAGAGAGTAAGCTGTAAACTGGTTGTTTAATCATTGAATCACTCTGTGTGTTTGTGCTAATAGGTGCAGTTCGATGATATTTAATGAGTCTAAGTATTCAGTGTTCGTCCCCAACGGTAGCCCTCAGTCGACGACAGGCGCTGGAGCAAAACCAAACATGTGGCTGCAGTATTGCTCTGCACTCTGACGATGGTATGCACAGACACACACACACACACACACACACAGACAAAGACACAGACACGCGTACACATATACACATCCAGACCAAATGCTCTTGAAACAAACATTCTGCCACTCTGCCGTAAAAGCATTACATGAGGTTACTGCAGACTCAACATACAGTGCGTTTTAGAGTGCCATTGACTCAAGAGGGTCCTAAAAGCCAAAGTACAGCTCTGTGACTGGGAAATTGTTTTCCCTGTAAGTGTGTGTGTGTGTGTGCAGCTGAGTCATGCACCTGTGTGTGTTGACCTTGGCATGTCAGAGACATCCTGAGAGCTACCCTCTGAGGCAGCATTGTAAACACTGCACGCCGACATATGTCCAGATGTTTATCAGACCTCACTTAGTCCTTACCATTTATCCGACATTCTCTCTCTGCATTGTTTCAGGCTGTCACTGAAAAACTTACTTTTATTGTCTAGTCTGCCATTATACATCAGGCCAAAGAATCCTGTAAAGTTGTCACTAAAACTTCCCTTACATGGTCATCTTTTAGGCTATATATGACAACAGACGCCACATTGTGGATGTCTTTGCTTTCAGTGCAGTTTCTTTATGTGAAAGATTTATTAAAGCAACCAACCCAAACGCCAGAAAAAATGTTTGAATTGTACTTTTCTTTAAACCTCAGATGTAACATTTGCACGTTATTATGTCATTAATATGATGAAACTTTACATTTCAACAACAATGTGGTTAGGTTTAGGCATAAGGCCAAAACATTATGGTTAGGAAACACATTTTTTCCTAAAACCATACTGTTTTGGCTTAAAGTACCTGGTTTGGACAGCACAGTACCAGCTAGAAAAGCAACAATGTCTTGTTTTGAAAAATGCTACTCATGCTACAATTGTGGGAGGAGAAGCAGCAATGTCTCTATAAAAAAGCATCTGTTTTTTGTGTCACTTTTCCAGTTGGAAAAACGATGATGTCTCAGTAAGAACCAACCACTTTTTGCGTCACTTCTAAGCAGGAAAAGTAGTAATTTCTCAAACATCAACCACTTTTTGTGGCACTATCCTGGCAAAGAAAGCATCAGTAACTGTAAAAAGGTTTATGCAGAAGGTTTAGTTTCCAGAGCGGATATATTTGATGGAAAACAGTTTTTCTTTTATTTTTTTTCTTAGCGTTTCTTAAACCCCTAGTAGGCAAATTGATACAGTCAGGTTACAGCTATAGATGGATGTTAGTTTTGTGGACTTTAATCGTGTACTTTTAAACTGTGAAGACCTTGCTTTTCTTCTCCTTTGAGAATGTTGAAGATGTAGGTGGTGAAGGAAATATGTTTTTACTTTAGGTTTGGCCTTCATCAGCGAGTCACGCTCTGTTTTGAATGCAGTGTTCACTCATGAAATGTGTCAGTTCAAAATAAAGTTCTCGATTCTGCACTTAAGTTGCGGTTCACGAAGAAGACTTCTCAACAGTGACCATGCACAGAATTTCATAAGTCTATAAACTCATCTTTTACATTCTCATGCAGTGTTTCAGGTTGTAAGGTATATTTTTAGATGAAATGGCACCGGGCGCAGCTTTAAGGGAAAACTTTATAGGAACCACAATTACAGGCTTGGGTACACTCAGAAGAGCATCCTTTCTTTCCTCATCACGTTGTTGAGTCTGTTTTATAATCTTTGTCACATCCTCTCCCTCTGTTTCCTCTGCTCTTCCTCTCTCCTCCCCATCACTCACTGCTGCAGCATATATACAGGCCAGTAAAGCAGAAATGCCAAAACACTGTCTCAAAAGAAAGAAGACTGAATCCAACCCGCGAAATGCTGTACAGCACACATAAACAGCAGCCGAGACCCTTCCTGGACTATCTCCATAGCAACAAAGTCAGTCCGAGGGAGATGTGCTTTTGGAAGTTCGCAGGAAATTCTATTATCTGATTTCCTTCAGTGCTCTCCCGCAGACTTTTGATATGAGTTTTTGCCTTAAGGGTGTTACACAATAACACGCTCTGTCAATGTTTCCGTGTGTTTGTGTGCGTGTATGTTGGACACGTGTTTGCATTTTCCCAGTTTGAATCAGGAGATCAAATTTTATGGATCAGGTCATGCTCCTTTGTGTATGACCTATGAGCAGATATTGGCCTGTGTGGAAACCTTGAAGACTTTGTGTGTGTGTGTGTGTGTGTGTGTGTGCGTGCGTGTGCGTGATTTGTCCCAGAGGCCCAAGGCAAGGAAGTGTTTCCAGCCCTCTCTCTTGTCCTCTCCTCCTCCTCTTCATCCACCCTCTTTCTCCTCATCACTCTTGCCTCCTCCATCTGTCTTTCTCTGTTTCTGTCTCTCCTGGCAGAGCAGTGAGCGATCTGACCTCCTGTCTCTGAGAGACAGGGATTCCAGGGATTTGAGGAGAGATTAGACCCCCTCTCCATTCACCTCCCGCCTACTGCCTGGAAGCCCCCTCAGGAGACGAACTTAACAGCAAGCACACATATTAAATTTTTTTTTTTTTTTAAACACGCTCTCTTACTCATATAAAACATACAAACATAGCAGCTTACCCTTCCTTGAATATCCTTAGAAGCTTGAACACACACGTAGGTGGGCTCAAACACCCTCTATGCCAGAAATCTGCACACATTACGCACTCACTGAGGCGTGAATACTCACATATGCATGCACGTTCACACACCAGATTGTCTGTCATAAGCGCTCGCATTTAAATGGTGAATGCTAACTTGTTTGTACACAAACAAATAAAAGCTCACGCACATATTTATTGATGCATTAACACAGACGGGGGGGGGGGGGGGGGGGGAAAGTGGCCCCCCCCCCTTTCTCCCCCCCCACCTTTCCTCCCTCCTTATTTGTCACTCATTAGTTTTGCGCTTACACGCAGACACAGCTCCTATAGTGGCATCAATCACCCCCTTGAGCCATCTCATCACAGTATCTCGTTAGAAGAAAACCCTCTGGAGATGACCTCATCAGGACAAACCTCAAGGAAAACTGCAGAGCATAAAGCTTTCACAGTCTCGCAATCACAGGTACAAGATAGATTTATTAGTCCTTTTTTTAGTAGTTTATAAAAAAATGAAATTAAAATGAGTCCCTAAATCCTTCTTCATCTTTTGGCATTGAAGGAGGAGTTTATGAGTCTCAGCCTGGGGAAAGAAGCTGCTCCATAGTCTGGTGTCACAGCAGCTGATACTTCTGTATCTTTTCCCAGATGGCAGCAAGGTGAACAGGCTGTGGCTGGGGACAGGCATACATCATTGAGAATAAAACCTTTATAACAGTCAAGAATGTCATCTAACCTGCCATTTTTACTTCTCTGACATGACAGCCTATAAATTAATTGTAAATCCATAGTGCTGAGTCCCCATCATCAGTAAAACGTCAATATCTAATTTCTAGAGCAGTCAGAGGGCTGATGGAGTAGTAAGGTGCAATATCGGGGGCTTTCTAAAGAAAAGACCCATTGAGTGTTTACCAATTCGTCAAAACCACAGCACACCGGTTCAAGATGGATGGAGAGATTGATATGACAACTCCCTGACAAGCCCTCCAGGTGGCTCAGCCAGCCCTCGAGGCTGCACTGAGAAATGAGAGCATACGCAGCCACAAGGGAACTTATAATAGCAAGTGGAGTGCATGAAACTGCACACACAAGATAAATGTGTCAGGTGGGCATCTGTCTCATGGGGTGTTTTTTTCCCCCATAGAAATCATCGTCATTGTCAGCACCACTTTGATAGCAATGAAAAAACAACATTTCCACATTGAAACAGATGTTGTAGAATAGCTTCAACTCAGCCTGTTGGAGGTTCAGAACTTGAGCAATAAATTATGCATTTATGGGTTGTAGTGTTTTGCAAAGCAATTCATAGAGCCTGATTATTAGGAGGTTTAATGCTTCTTGGTGCACAAGGTAGCATAATCAAGCATGCAGTCTTTGACCTGCTGTTTAACCTAATACAGCAGGCTATTAAACTTGTTTGAATTCCTTTGTGAATACGCCTGCCTGATTTGCAGCACAGTGTCTACCAAGGCTACCTTGGCGGACTTGCAGGAATCTGGTGTTCACTTCCCATGTGAATGTGATGTTTTTTTCTACACTTTACCATGTGCCTCCTTCCACTAAACCTAACCATCTGTGACTTTGTTGCCTAAACCTAACCACTCATGCTGTGGTTGCATGTGCTGTTGTAGCTTAAACATAACCACATGCTATGTCATTCCACCATGTGCATTTGTTGACATCACAGTAGCAGCATCCCTGAGCATAAACAACAGATGCAGAGGTATACCTAACTCGTATTATGTAGACACAGAAGTCCACTGAAAAAGCTGCAACATGTGACGAGTTGAAATGAGAACGTGTTGCTTCACCATTGCTGCTGCCATCCCCCCAACCTCAACCCCAACCCCTCACCACCACAGATGGATTGTGATTCTGTGGGAAACACTGAATGCTCATAATAATGTGCATAATAATAGGCTTTGAATCCCAGACAGCATAGCGACAATTTTTGCAATTTGCGCCCCAATTTTTTAAGAAAAGCTGCCATGAAATCAGACATTTCAGGCAGCAACAATCACAAAAACTGCCCGTGAAATCCTGCAGAGACTGATTTAATGGCCTGATAACAGCCAAATTGGGTGGTTTACCATGGAAGCCTATTGAGCAGAAGTGGGCAGTCCTATTTGTAAAAAATGAAGAAAATCTGACAGCAGGAATAATATTTTTTTACAGATATACTTTTGACTCAGTATATCATTATCACTATTGTCATCATCATCAACTTCTGCGTCGTTACACCTTTGCTGCATTGCATTTATCATCTTTATCATCCTTGTCGTCATCCTCCGCTTAGCAGCGTTTGCCTCATTGCTGCAGTACTATCACCACGGTCATCATCCGTGTTCCAATCATGTCCACTTTTGAATCTTTAAGTATCACTGACAGCAGTGAATAATCCACATGATATGCTGTACAGGACCGGCTAGAACATTAACTGGATTGCAAGCACTTTCCCGTTCACTGTGTGTGAGAGCCGTGTGTGAGAATGAGAGAAGAATGAGTGAGACACTGAGAGGAAGTTATGTTTATACCAGCCCCGCCGCTGCTGCCCGTCATATACAGCAACATTTCCCCTCAGTGTATTTATGTACCTACAGCATAGTTTCCCTTTTATGGGCCAGCTATAGCTGTTGCACCACCATTCATCTTCTGACTCACTTTGCCGTTCTCTTGCTTTGTTCTGCTCTGTGTTCTGTTTGTTTTACCTTCACCCTCTGTCACTCCACCCACATTCCCATTTACTGTTTGTTTCAGTGTCTTTTTTTAATCTGCTGTTTGTTTCTGTCTGTCTCAGCAACTATGGTATTTTCTGCTCTGTCACTTACTGTTTCTCTCCGTCATGTTGCTGTTTTCATCCATTTTCTTTTCACGTGATACTGCTCTGTTTCCTCTCTCTCACACCAGTGTTGTCTGAATCACAGGTGGGTGTGACCTCAGTGACCCTGGACAGCAGATGTCACTGAGTAATTAGCCTCTTTCTGTTTTTCGCACCCTCCCGCTCTCATTGTCCGACAGAGCAGGGAACACTGGTTCTGTTACCTTCCACTTGATCTATTTAGTTTCCCTCCAGACTCCTCCTCTCTTCTACCTCCTCCTGCCCTCCATCTCCGTCCATTTCATGTTTTGAGTGTTTAGGGCTTCTGGGATGAGTGTCTGCTCTATCACATGGCCACTGGACCAGAGACCCTCCCCACACTCAGACAAGCACCCATTTACCTAAAGCAACCCCCTCCCTTTCCTCCTGGGACCTCCTTCACTGATCCTGAACCCAACATACCCGAAATGATTCACATTTGAAATGCAGATGGAAAAGAAAGAAACAGAAGCTCACTGGGGCTCAGCTTTTCTGCTCCTCTCTCGTGTTTGTTTACTATCCTTAAGATCACACTCTGGAATACCCTGGTGGCCTGTACTGGCTGAGTCTGCTTTTTTTGCTACTGAGCTGAGAGGCCACTTGACCTACACTGAGATCTGAGCCTATGCTGTGTACATAGTGAAATAAAAATGTGTATTTAATCCTTTACTGCAATAATATACAGTAAAATAAATACAGAAGTGTGGACGTAAGTCACGTGACTTTAGTCAGACTCAGGTCACAATTTATGTAATTACTCATCTTGACAAATCAGAAAGGACTTGCAACTCAACTCAAGCCTTTTTCATTTTCATTTAAAATACTTGACATCTTCCCCTAAAAGCTCAAAGATTAAAAGGTATGTTATTATATCGTGTGCCATGAATTTACGAAGTGTAATTCATTTCCTGAATCAGTTAACATTAATTCTGTTTATTCTCAGTACACTTATTTCCCCAGATCCATTTTGTTTGAAATGAATCTTGCATCATCCAGTCAGGTTAAAGGAAAGAACCATGACCAAGTTGCCTAATATAACGTTACTGTGCGCCAGCTGGAAGGAGAAAAAAAATATTCCAAAGATCATTTCATCAGTGTACACAAACTATTTGGCCATCAACAAAAAAACACATTGTAGCATGCAAAACATGCAGGTCAAAATTACAGATAGAGACATAACAACTTCCAACTTGTGTTGCACAAACAACCATCAGTCAAGGCTAATATTAACATAGTTTATAAGCTCATCCTTTGCTTACATCAGCTTAACAGCTAGAGTCCAAGTAACATTCTAACAAACTTGTTTTAACAAATCAATACAATTTTTAAAAGATTTTTATTTTTTGTTACTTTTTTTGCCTTATTAAAATGGCATTACATTTGTCAGAGAGCGCATTATGAGTTGTTTAGGATTGAAATTGAATGTTTAGGACTTGGGATTTGTAAGTCTTGACTTAGGACTTGAATCAGGACTTGTGTGGCAAGACATAATACTAAATTGTGACTTGCAAAACAATTACTTGGTCCCACCTCTGAAAAGAAAAAAAACAACATACATCTGCAAAATGTGTCAAACATGAAAAAAACTTAATCCCCCACATTAGATAATGTAAATGTCACTGTATACTTTGGATAAAAATAAATAAATAAATAATAATTTGGCATGTCAAAATATAATTTGTATGAATTTAGTTTCAGTTGTATAGTAGTAGTTCTGTGTGCATTTGCGTGTTTCAGTGGTTGCATGACAGCTTCTGCTCACTATCCATTCCTCATTTTACTGGGAGGCTAAGAAAATGCCTCTCCTTTAATTCCTCCCTGAGATGAGGAGATGCATTTGATGTTCTGGCAAGATAATCAAGTGACTAATTGTAGAGCGTCTGATTTCTGCCAATGGGGGCGTTTGATGCGCTGGCAGGGAGAAATCCTATTTTGCCGGCTGATTTTTCCATGGAGGTTAAAGAGGAGATGGTTTGAAGAGAATCAACACAATTGCAGAAAAAGAGGTGTGTGTGTGTGTGTGTGTGTGGGGCGGGGGGGTGCCACAGTTTTTTGTTTGTTGACGATTAATGTTGGAAATCAGTCGGACAGAAAATGGAAATGTATTGACATTAGAGATAAAGGAGTCCAAGCTGCTTGTGCAGCCATTAGTGATCCCATTGTCTGTGTTGTGTGATTTGTGTGTTTTAAACTGATTGGGGCGTGTGTTAGCTTGTGCAGGAGAGTGTTGTGTGTGTTTATGTTTGACTGCATGTGTTCTCTGTCTTTCGTCTCTGCTTATGTAAGTGTGTGTGCGTGTGTGTAGTCTGTACATGTTAAATGTCCTCTGTGAGTGTGTTTGTGTGTGCACATGCAGAAGCGGTGGTCCCATAATCTGTCTCTCTCAGTTTTTTGTGTGTTTTAGACAGTCTGTCTGGGAGTATTGCTGTTATCAGATGCTACTGTATGTGTATATTTGTGGGAGGTTTTTTGGGTGCATCTGTCTTAGCAAGCAAGAGGGGACGGTTTTATTATTTAGATATATTCATCATTAATGATTTCAGAGCTTTGGTAGTGTTTTGTATGAACCCACCAGCCAATGAAGCAGAGAAAAGCAGAGATGGATAGACTCTATAGACAGTATATTTGGGTGGCTGTTGGACTCCTGCCAGTGCGTCGAATGACTCCACTGCACTGTGGATCTCGTGCTGAGGAAAGCAACAAAACAATATTACTCTTTCATGAAGCAAAAATAAACAAAACTCAGTAGACTTGAGCAATTTGGCTCAAAAGGATTAGTAATAATGGCTGAGGAAAGCACTGCTGTGAGTGCAAATTACCAT
Organism: Plectropomus leopardus; assembly: GCF_008729295.1. Lineage (NCBI taxonomy): Eukaryota > Metazoa > Chordata > Actinopteri > Perciformes > Serranidae > Plectropomus > Plectropomus leopardus. Next base: position 17,323,893 of record NC_056471.1, on the reverse strand, counting down.
AGCTTTTGTTTGTGCTCTTTACTTCACCCTCACTTGACATGGCGTAATTTGAGGTGACTGGAACTTAATGGTGTAAAACAGTGGCAGAAGGCTCTTAGGGAAGATTTTCAAAATTTGTATCATTTCCCTGCTGGTAATAATGAAAAATAAGAGTAATGAAATAACCCATGAGCAGAGCCAATTCTGCGGTTAGCTGACAGTGCAGAGGAGTGTGTATCATAGTGTGCTTTATCAGCGTGTGTGTGTAAATGAGAGAAAGAGAGAGTGGCTGGTGTGTGTAGGCTACACATACATAATCCCTGTTGACTTGCATGGCCTGCCATTTTGCTTTGGTTATGTCTCATCAGCAGGAACATTAAGCTTCTTTGAAGCACTTCTCCATCTCCTTTTTTTCATCCTTTAAAATAACATTATTAAACTTTGGGGGGAAAAAAACCCACAACTTTTAGTTTTCTTGTTTATCTACATTTTGAGCTTTCAGTGCTTCATGGATGAGTTGTCTCTTTCCCTCTTTTTTTTATGGATTAAAAGGATTAAGAAACAGAAAGAGATGGAGAAAAGGGCGTAGAGAGAAAGAGAGAGAAAAGGAGGAGGAGGGGATAAAACGACATGAAGACAAGGGCGAGAAATGGACCACACCACAGAGAAATGAAAAAGAGACATGAGGGAATTGGGAGGGCAAAGATGACTCAAAAAGCGACACGAAAGGTGACAGTTAAAAAACAAAAAAAACAGCCTGATGTCTTCTAGTTTATGCTGTGTTCCTGTTTGTTATGCAGAGCAGAATTGCTCAGGGCCCTGTGGTCTCTGGGGCCCCCTAGAAATGTTTTTTAATGAACAAGAGACAATAAAGTAAAAATTGAATCTCCTAAACAAACTCTGTAAACATTTCATGCTGTTTTTGACAACAAACAATAAGTTTTGAGACTGTGGAAATGATAAATATTATTATCTTTAATAGATCAACAAAGATGGTTTATTTGTTTACTTGAAAAGAACAAATGCATAAAGCATTGCTTCATATGTAAAATACAAAGTAGATGCATCGCATAAAGGTTTGTAGCTGAGGCTAATTTGCAACCCCTGTCCCTGGTTAGGCTAAGAAACAATATATTACATTAAAAAATGTAATTAAAACAATATTAAATTAAAAATGAAATAAAAGAAGTGTATGAGCAATACAGCATGTGGATTTTTTTTTCGTTTTCTCTAACTAAAGTGCTCTCCCCATTTTCACTCCATTCCATGATTTCCCATATGTTCAATTTTTTTAAAGTATCAAAATTGACATTTAAAAAAAACAAACCTCTGGTGACGACCTAGGCAGCTGACTATGTTGCCTATAGGACGATTTTTCACTGCCAAGAGATGTACTGTCCCCTACAAAATGAACACAAATGTAATGAACAAGACAAGAGGGTGGGTGGTTGGAGGTCAGTTTAAGAGGACCATTCACAGGGATTGGGGTAATAGACAAATACTCTATTTAATGTAGTCAATTTAAATATGTTTTTGCTGCTAATAGGTCCCAGTAAAGTCATTAAATATGTACATAATGTGTGCTTAAACTTGACAGTACACAAGTTGGTTCAGTGCCATGTGAAGCCGCAGTATATTACCCCCCAAACCAAATCCTGCTAAGGCCCCCTGCTAGTCTATGGCCGTCCCTTTGTGTGCATGTACATCACAAACACACAGAAGGTGATGCTTGACAGTGTCGAGGAGGGTTGAGTACCTTAATGAAGTCTGTAGTGGTGGAGAATTACAATTCACCACTCCTAAACAAAATTCCATTGCCATGGGTTACAGTTAATAACACCTCATAATGCTGACAATTCAACATATATGTCACGGTATATCACAAGCCTTCTCTTTCTCTCTCCGTCTTTCTTTTTCTTTTATCTAAAGCACATCACCATCCACCAGAAAAGTTTAAGCATTAAACATTTAATTTCCTATTTTCTGGTGGATTTTGTATGCACTACTTTGTGCCGTCTTTGCACCAATTTATGGTGTAGATGTCTTTCATTTTGTCAAAATAAAAGTCCTCTGTCACTGCTACTGCTGAGACAGGTCTGCTACCAACATCACTGGAGTTTTACATATTATATCGCTGATCACCACTCAAAGGCACAAAGATTTTGGCAAAATGGGTCAGATTTCTTTTGTTGTATATTTGGATTTGCTTCTCTGTGTGTGTATGTATGTATGTATGTGTGTGTGTGTGTGTGAGAGAGAGAGAGATGGGGATGAGGATAGCAGCAAGCCCATAGCGAAGCAGTGCCACATCCAAAAAAGCAATAATAAACCGTAATCTCCTTAGCTGTCACAATTATTGCTGTCCCTCCACGTATAAACAGGGCTTCAGGCTGTATTTAGATTTCCCATGTGACATGCACATTCCACCAAAACCCTGGTCCACTGTAATCCTCTTTATTGTTAAATACAGTTGATGTGGGACACCAGGACACCGCCAGGTATTTGTCTGGTATTTGTAGAACAGTTTGCCTCAAACTTTTTATTGTCTGTTTGTGTATATGTGAATGTTGGGTCAACTTTTGCAATCTGGGGATGTTATGATGTGTGTGTGTGTGTGTGTGTGTGTGTGTGTGTGTGTGTGTGTGTGTGTGTGTGAGTGAGTGTACCCCCCTCTGTCCTTGCTCTCTATGCCTGCCAGCCATCCTTTTGTGACAGAACAGGTGCGGATGAATATGAAACAGTTCGGCAGAGCTTTTAGGGTCTGGCCCTTTGTATGCACACTCATGTCCGAGGCACCATGGAAGAGCAACCTATCTCCCAATCTCCACCTTTCTCACCTTCATTCCAGTGTCTAGCACCCAATGTCAAATCTGTGTCACAAGGAGCACACACATTTATGTTCTAAACACACAGATAGGGTCATGTGAGATGCAGATGCAGTTTTGTTGCTCTTTAAGTCTTTCCTCCAGGAAATGGGCTGCGGATGAGTCAGGCACTAAGACTCAGACAAAAGACTACCTAGCAGACCTTTTCTAAAATGTAATCACCCCACTGAGTTCTTACACGCACTTACCAATCTCACACCCTTTCCTTTCCTCCCATCACCCCAGTGTGAGACATTCCCCACACTGACACAGAAATGGCTCCGAATCAACTTTCTCTGATAGATAGATAGATAGATAGATAGATAGATAGATAGATAGATAGATAGATAGATAGTGACACTCTTTACAATAATAACACACATCCTTGTATCCCTGTCTGGTGACGTGCCTCCAGCGCCCTCCCTTCTCTAGATCTGCAACTCTCTCTCTCTCTCTCTCTCTCTCTCTTTCTCTCTTTGTCACACACACACACACACACACACACACACACACACTCAAATCTAAGGCGAGGATGGGAAGCTGTTGACGACCCGGTATGCTGCTGTGTTTTGTCCTTCATTAATCCCTCCTTTCGTCTCGTTTTAGTCAAACTGGATCGATAATTCCGTAAGGGCAGGCCGTTGGTAGCTTCTATCTGACACGTATCGACCCTTTACTGGATAAAATAACAAGCGAGGGGGGTTGAAAAGCACCGGGATCCGGCGTGCCCTTCCTTCCTCTGCGCCCCTGTGCGCACAAGCAAAGGAGATCTTGTTGAAGCCTGCTGCGCACCAAGACGCGCAAAAGGACGTGTATGCGCACCAATGATCGCCGCTAAACTTCGCCACCTCTGACAGACCCTAGAGTCATTTGGATATCGCATCGCAGTCTGTGCTCAAACACACGCGCGGCAGGACGATTTGGATTTAAACGCCAACAAGTGGAATGTGCTCTTTCACGGGGACCCTGATCTGCGCTGACACGTGGATTTGATCAGTTTAATGTTACGGCAGACGCGGCGTTAATATCCCATTACATATGGTCTGTGGGCGCAGGTTTGAAGCTATCGACCCGCCGCTTCTCCACAGCGCGTCCTCGGCGGGGCTGGAGCGGACACAGCCGGGGACGCTGAGGAATGCGGAGCCGGAATTTAGTCTTTTCCAGCTCACCTGCGGAACTCTTCGCAGCGCAAACCAAAGTAAGTAATTCCACACAAAGTCATAGTCGAGGAGAGTGATTGCAGCCTACTTTATGGTGTTTTTATTAAAGCTTATAACATCATTATGACCTAATTTGTATGCAGTGTAGATGATCTGTGTCACTGGTTGTTTATCAGTGACCTTGTCAGACATAAAAGTATTTACGTGCAATGGGATGGCTGGATTTTTTTTTAATATTCATATCCTAAAATCCCCAAATTTGTCACACATTCTTCTTCATAGGTGCATTAGAACTAGGACACCCAGACTGCACAAACACGGGGTCAGTAGGCTACATAAGCTTCTCCGTGTCTTTTCATCCTCCAGCCGACCGACGCAGCCGGTGAGCACGCGGGGCGCCATGCTGAGGCAGATCCTCCTAAACTCCACCGACTCCCCAGACTTCGACCTGGTGCTCATGGCCCAGTCCACGCACGCCCCCTCCTCCCTGAACGCCTCCCACGGCGGTTCGGTGAGTGTGGCCGCTCTCCTGAGACCCACCACGGGGCGAGGGGGAGGAGGGCTCCGGGAGGGCGAGCTCCACAAACCGGACCTGATCACCTACATTGTCATGTGCCTACTGCTCTTCCTACTGGTGCTGCTCATTGTGTTCTTCATCAACTGCCAGCTCCGGAACTCTTTTTTCGCCTCCATGCCATATGACAGGTCGCTGAGAGAGGCCCGGACCTCCTACAAGTAGGTTAGACCCCCGGGACAAGTCTCTGGGACTTTGGGTCTTAAGTGAGGCTCTCGTGGGGATTTAAAGGGACAGTTAACCCCCCATATCAAAAATACATATTTAACCTCTAACCCGTAGTGCTTTTTATCTTACTGGATTGTTTTGGTTTGGAGTTCCCCAGTGTTAGATATATCTGCTGTACAGATGTCTCAAATTTAATAGAACGAGATTGCACTTGGCTTGTGGTGCTCAAAGCGCCAAAAAATACATCTGAAAAACAGCAATGTCTTATTCCAGAAAGCTTGACCAAATTACTCAAGATAATCCACGGACCTGGTTGTGAGCAGTTTTATGTAGGAACTGTTTTCTTTCTGCTAAACCACATCGCCAACCTGATCACTGTGCGGAGGGAAGCGTGCATCTACTGCTAGCTCACCTAGCAACACTAGACTTGCTACCGTGACAACCATACAGATCCTTAATGAGTCTTAAAAGGCATTGGATCCATTAGCCTAAACATAGGCTTTAACTGGCATTAAAAAGTCTTAAATCAACCTTTCAAAAGTCTTTAGAATGTTCAGTATTAAGAAGTAGGATTTTTAGGAATTGTTTTTTTCTTACATTGCATTGGAAGAGCTCTAAATAATGGGTAACTAAAAAAAAAGAACAGTAATAGTAAGAATAGTTTACCAACTATCTCTTGCATTAACATGACCAAAAAGTCACATTTTATGTCTCAATATTTATTTAAAAATAAAATGAAATTCTCCCTTGCCTTTAGTAATTGATGTTGGTTCATGTTGTTTTTCTTGTCAATATTGGCTACTGTAAAATTGGTCTTAAATTTTATTCCAACTGGCATTAAAAAAGTCTTAAAATGTCTTCCCATTTCCCCTAAGCAGTAGGAACCCAGCAGCCAAGGAGAATGTCATTAATGTGAACATCTTGTGCCGTCACGAGCACAAGCCTCTCATTCATGAGTAGGCACACGCTTCCTTCTGCACAGTGATGCGATTTGCAGGTGTAGTTTGATAGAAAGAAAATAGTTCCAACATTAAAACTGCTCACAACAAGGTCTGTGGATCATCTTGAGTAACCAGGTTGGGATTTCTGTAAATTGCTGTTGAGATTTTCAACCGTTTTGCCATCCAGTTTCATTATATTATTGAGACATCTCTACGGCCAATATCTCCAACACTCTGCAACTCACACCAAAATAATCTAGGTCAATAAATAGCACTAAAGGTAAGAGGGAAAATATGTCTTTCTGATTTTGGGGTGAACTGTCCCTTTAAGGACTAACTGGCCACCCCTGAACTGCTGCTGCACGTACTGGACTCACAAAGTTGTTGCCTTGGACACATTGGAAGGCCTAAATAACCTGGAATCCCTAACAACCCCAAACATAAGTAGTCAGGGCCTCAATTAGAACAAGAGCTGCCCACATGTGTCACTTTTAGGCCCACAGCCCCTTCCCCAAAGATAGCACTGCAGACCATGGGGTACCATTAAGAAGATGAATGGTGTGCATGGGCCCACTGCAGGTGGAAAGATAACAGTATAACTCCTGGTCAAATTGGTGACTCGTGTATTTTCTAGTAATGAATGAATAAAATGTGAAACCATCCATCATCCCCTGCACCCCCCCTGTGGTCCCAGCGCTGCACTTCCAAAACAAATTGTGCATTCCTTTACAGTGTACTCCCAAGCTTGTATTAATTCATCTAGCTGCTTTCAAATTTGACCTGGAGAATGCAATTTGGGTCCAAATTCACAGTATTTCACACTGGCCCTGACAAGATTAAGGTTTTTTTTTTCATGGAAACGTGACTTCCGGTAACATAGAGAGCATCTACCGTAGATTGTATATAAGATATTTTGTATGACTGTAACTTAACCGTCTTGTCTTGTGAAATGATGCAATCAACACACAGTTTCCACCCTTTTGTCCGTTGTAAAATGCTGATTAAATTACAGACTGTAGGCCTTTAATGTCACATAAAGAATACTCAAATGTACATTGAAGTGGTAGTCTCTGTCTATGTGTATAAATAGCTGAAGATGATACTGCAGCTGCTGATGTGAAAGGCCGAATGTTAATCACTTAATATGTCCGCAGACGTATTTTCACGAGTACAATAGGGCTGCTAACCTTATCGTGCTCTTTCCCTTTTAATTAACCTCTCCCCCGCAATTTATAGAGCCAATATCCCGGAGAATGAGGACTTGAGGCTGAAGTTTATGACGAGACCTGTGCGATAAACCACACTGTTGTGGGTTTCAGTGCCACCGGTGATGCGCAAATCCTCTCCAATCTTGTTGTTAGAAAACACCTCTCACATACCAAGACAGAGAGATGAGCCTATCTCTGTAATCCTGTGTGTGGTTGTGTGTGTGTGTGTGTGCGCGCACATTTGTTTGATTACGTCTGAGAGGTATAAGAGAAACACTGCATTTCGAGTGCTGGACATGATATAGAGATAGCTGATTATTGCTGTGCGTAATTTTTTATCTTTTCTCAATCTGAGAAGCGCTGAGACAATACAATGCAAACTGTGAGCAGACAGTCGCATCTGCCTGTAGCGCTGAATTTATAATAACCGGCAAACTAGCCTACATGCTGTTTTTGGAAGACAAATCAGCCACAAATTAGGTCGATTTACTCAGCATATTCAGAACAATACTTGCCTTCTTGGGTCAATCATTTGCTGCAATTACCTCTAATGTCCCTTCACCCAGTGCAAATTGTATCTGTGAATGCAAAGAAATCGTTTTAGAGAACAATAGAAAATAGGCTGCAACAACACAATTGCCTCCAAGTGGTACATTAACTTTTGAAAAAAAAAAAAAAAAAAGTCTGATGACACTGCAGCGTCTGTCACCGCTTGGTGGCGCCCCAAGTCCGATTATTTGTTTGCATAATATGTTTACACGACAAAATGGCCAAGTGCCCAAGCCGCACATGTTGAAACTTCACCTTTAAAAGATATATGAAAAAACACCTGACCAAAGTGAAGCAGCGCAACTGGTCTTGTTAGATCACTAAGAAAGGAGAGGTTACTAAATATGACTTTTATTAACACTAACATTTGCACAAGTGAGATCAGATAAGATTAACTGCTTGTGCAATACTGATGAGAGTGCAATCTTACATGTTTGAATAGAGGTTTAAACTTGTGACACAGAGAAAGAAATGACTTTTTCAGTGTGTAAAGGTTACAACAGAAACAGTGGCAAGAGCTTTTACTCTATATGAATCATAAAATCACAGGGAAAAAATAATATTCCTCAGACTGACCTTGGAAATCCCAACTTTCTTTGATTATTTTAGTGCTAAATTGTAAAACTACTGGACATTTTCTAGTGCTATAAGTTGAGCTTCAGTGGGATGCCAGAGGTTACTGTTACTGAACTCAAGTCATTGTTAAATAAGTAAAAAGAACTTGACATCTCTACAGTACAGTGGTACTTACAGGCAGATTATGAGACAATGGGCACAGATATGCAAAAAGGCCCCACCACCATGTAAGCAAGACACACAGATTTTTGTTTTTTGGCTTTTTTTCTTTGCGGTAATTGTGTGTCTTTTTGAACTCATTCTGTTTCTATTTTGTTTGTTTAATGTCTCTTTATTCATTTTGTGGGTTTCTTTTGGTCATTTTCTGTCTGTATGTGGTATGTTGTTTCTATTTGTGGTCATTTTGTGTCTTTTTTGGGTAGTTTTGTGTCACTTTGTAGAAACTTTTGGTTGTGTCATGTCGCTCTGTGGACATGTCTTTTTGGGTTGTGTTGTGGTTAATGGTGGTAATGTGTCTCTTTGTGGACGTGTATCTTTTTTTGGTTGTTTTGTGTCTCTTATTCATTTTGTGTTTTTGTTGGTCATTTTATGTGGTAATTATATGTCTCTTTGTGTAGCCACATTTTGTGTCTATTTTGGTTATTTAATGTCTTTTTGTAGTCATTTTTTGTAATTTTGATTATTTTATGTAGTCATTCTGTGCCTCTTAGTGGTAATCTTGTGTCTCTTCGCGGAAATTTTGTATCTTTTTTTAGTCATTTTGTATCTCTTTCTGCTCAGTACACATGTTAAATCAAGTGCAGTGTTGCAAGTGTAGGCCAGTAGGGCCTCTGGATCTGTGCCTAGTAGGCCTTTTCAGTAATCCATCCATGGTGGCACCTTTCTGCTATACTTAGAAACAAGCTGTTTCAATATTCAGATTAAATGCATGCTGCTTGGGGTATTCTACTACACTGCTCATTTGACTTTTGAATTGAACATGTGTTTTTTCACGTTTGTTTACTTTATATTTAGAGCCCTTGAAGTAACTAAAGGGCTAGTGCACACTTCACTGTTCTAGTGCACTAGTTTATATAGTCTAGATTATGTCACAAAACGGTGTTGCATCATTTACTGCTTAAAACGTCATGAATGGTGATGTCAACTGGACAATTTCTATTGCAAAAATAAGCAGCTAGGCTAAATTATATGACATCGCATTAAATGTATTTATTTGATCCGTGGATCCACAGCTCAGTCATGGAAAAACTGTCAGCTAAATCCTCTCAGCCTCTCAGGTGTAGCTGCAGAGCGCAGGCTCCTCCCCAACCAGCTCTGACCGGACTGTCAGAAGAACAGGAAGACTCCTCCAGCGCGAGAGACCTTAGTCGCTTCCCCCTGTCATTCAGGGGTTAAAAAGTTAACTTAACTTGTAAGCAGTCATGGAAACTAATTTAGGAGACACCGTCGGGCCAAGTCATCCGTAATACCAACTCACCGGCCGTGTTGTAGTCACCACAGCAACTCGTGGAAGTCGGAAGAGCGGAGCCTTTTTTTTCTTTCCACGGAGACTTCACCTACTGTAGTCAAACGAGCTAGGCTAGCTGAAGCTAACGGTTAGCTCAGTTAGTACCGCATATTTTCGGGTCTTAAAATCCACATTGTTTATTGCTTCCAATTTCGTTACACGTGGATATTGGCAGAATAAGTCCTCGTTTGTATATTATAAACGCAACAGGTTGTTTCGTACTTTTCGACTCGAGGACTCGGGGCTGTGCTTTGAATTTCCCTCCTTCTGTGATACAGACAGGCGGCTTAGCGAGGGGCTCGTTCGGTGTAACAGTTGGCTTTCTACCAAATCATTAGCAACGTTGTGCTAATTGTGGCTAAGTTAGCCAGGGCACTAGGCTAGGCCCAAGGGAATAAACAGTTGACTTTTTCGAAAAGTTAAGAAGCACCCTCGGAGGAATCATTTGCTTTGTTTTTCACGTTTGATTGCGAGGAGATTAAAGCCACCCGGGTTTATTTTGACACCCAGTTCAAGGGATTACGGTATAAATATGGATCCACACACGGGGAACTCAGCCTCAGCTTCTGTTCCCAAGAAGGACAAGAAAGCAAAGAAGAGCCTTGAGGATGGAGATGGAAAAAAGAAATTTGTGAGTATACCACAGGTTCAACTTGTTGCACTTCTATGATCTGTTTTTGTATGTGGGCTCAGAAGTGTTTCCTTAAACTCCTGAGATGGTTATATTTGCTTCTACTGTTTCAAGTGATGCTACAGAGCAATAAACTGCCACCATGCCTGTATTTACCTTGACTCAAAGCTGTGTATCAGCTGTCAACACAGCCTGAACTACTAGGATTCATGATGTAGGACAAAATAGTTGTCCGCATTTGAGGAAGTAGGTGGCTCTCCCACTTTTGAAGTGTTGAACTGTGCAATAAATATTAAGTAATGCAGTCCCGACTAACTGCAACATGTCAACAAATGATTTACATGTTTTTATTTTCAAACAACATTTATGATATGCTATGCAGACCCATCATATTGTACAATAACACTAAATTACGTCTGTAATTGGTACAGAGAGGGCTGCATGTACACTGTGAAATCTGACAAGCTGATTTTACTTTAAAAATATAGGAAAGTGATTGCCTTAAAAAATATATGTAAATATAATTATTCATTTTGATTTATTCACTTCATATCTAATTGGTAAATTTACTTAAAATTTTATTTATTTTCACTTAATTTTGTGAAGTTATTTCAACTTCAGAATGAGTTTAAATAAATCAGTCTTTCTATGTTTTAGTAACTTCAGTAAAGTATACTGTGCTATATATCTGAATTCTGGTGTTTGCTATCTAATCAGTCATATTTGTATATTCTTGAACATGTTAACAAAACAGAACTAAGTCAGACTAACTTGGTTTATAGAAGATGCTAAGACTTATAAAGAACAAAGTAATTTCACTTGTCATTTTTAAGTTGCAACATCTTCACAAAACTCAGTAAATACAGTTAAATTTCAAGTAAACATAACACTTGGATGTAAAGTAAACATAAATTATGATTGTTATATCTACTTTCCTTTTTTCAGTGCAATTGGTTTGCAACATTATTTTTTTAAGTAAGATCAACTTGTCAGATTTCAGAGTGTATTTTTAACATTATGAAGAATTAAAATGTGTGATTGACCTAACCTATGGTAAGGAGTGGCATTGGCACATTGAGTTTTCTCATGATGACTTAATTGTGATGACATCATTTGGTGTCTACCTGGCTGTGTTGGCATGTGTGATTCAGTGTGGGTGTCTTGAGGGGAGCAGCAGAGCAGTAAGTCACCAGTGGTTATGCCTTTCATCAGCCCTGAAACACTGTTGCGTAACATAACCCCTTTGCCCTGTCTAGCAGCAGGTGAAAACTGATATTGTACACACTGACAAATGGTAACCATAGAAGATTCACAGCATAGAAGACACATCTGGTCACTAAGTAAACAATTCCTACACACACGTTGTATGTAACCATAGAAGATGCACACACACTTGCTTTCAGGGACAACTCAGAGAGTTTTCAGGTCCTGTATTACACCCAATCAGAAGCCCTGTTTTTTGAAACACAAGGTGTTTTCAATCTTATCTATAGGAATGAACTCAAACAATTTCTTACATAACTTATTTACATACAGAACATTTTGTTCGGGCCTTTTGTTCAGAACTTTTTCAGGTTGGTAGTACCACCAGGGCATGAGCTCAGTGGCATGTATGCGTAACAGTACTGGTAGGAGGTTGTAGGTGGTAGTTTAATCAGATTTAACATTTTTTTGATACATTGATTCTGAATATTCAAAATGGTCTCATACTCATTTTCCGCAGTATGGATTTTAATGTTTATCACAGTAATTCCGCTATTCTCGCCTACTAACCAAGAAAAGAGAAGTCGTTGTTGTGATGTTCATCTGTCAATAAAAAAAATCTATGCCCTTAATATCAAATTTTCCCTGTGGTTTCAAAAACAGTATCAAAAACAGATTTTTTTCTAGGCATCAAAGTTAAAAAATTCCAGAGGTGTGACAGCACTAGTAAGCAGTCTTTGTTGTTGGCATGGTGTTCATGACAAGACACAGAGGGCAGCATGAAATGTAAAAAAATAAAAATAAATCACATCATAATCATTATGGCACATATTGTGAATGTGGAATGAGTCACGATTTCATTAGGAAGGTTGTTCTTGAATACAATTTTCACTGGTAAAAATATAAAAATGATGATTATCAGATTTTTGCTGGAGTTGTTACCAAACAAGCATGTACCCGTACATCTGAAATGTTATTAGTAGGACTTTATAAGGATTTGTGTCTGTAGCATCACAAATCTTCATTTGAAATGGCTTTTTGTGACACGTTTAACGTTTATTAAAAAACATCAGCTGCTGCAATTTGGATATAGCACTTGGCCATAGTGCAATTTTGATATTATTTGGATAAATAGTGCACAATTGGGTTTTATTGCCAAGTACTTTTACACATACAAGGAATTTGACTTGGTGTTTTGGTGCAAAACAGTTAACATAGAGATATAGCAGAAAATCTGCCCACGCTGTTCTGTTAATAATGCTCTTGTTCTTATTCATCCTTTCAAAACAGAGACAAAGGTGGAAAGTATTTGATGAATGGCATATTCTTACAGTAGTACTTTTGTATGTGCAGGTTTAGGTAGGGCTATAAGTAAACATTAGTCAGTGATGGAAATCCATTTGGCAATGTCCTCAGATAACACTTCACACGAGTCTGTGTTTGACTGTCATACTGCCAGATGGTGTGAGTACATACCTGTGTGTTCGGCCAGACTGCCCACCTTAGAAAGAGCCATGCCCTTGACTTCAGTCTGCCTCTAACTCTGAAATTCGAACCCGTTCTGGCAGGATTTTTATTACACCACAGTCAGAGTTCAGAGAGAGGTTAAGGGATGTAGATGTACTTGATCTACAGTGTGACATCGCCTCTCTCAAGTCTCAAATACCTTGTCTGTGGCATTAACTTATCTATGACTTCATCACTCACCGCTTTTGCCTCTTCTCAGACAGTGATTATAACATGATGAGATATATGACTGAATGAAGCTTGTATTGTCTCCAGCCTGCTTGGTATTTGGCATACCAATCTAGAGTCTTCTCTTGTGTGAATGTTTCTCTATTGTGCTGTCTGGGAATGAATGGAGCAGTGTGGGTGGGATATCCACTTTTAGTCATCTCTTTTTCTAGACATTGCCACTATTTTTGGATCACTCTGACATGGGATTGTTGATTTTTTTTCTACAGCGTGTTGTTGGGATAATGCCACAAACAATAGTTAGGTTTGGCGTAAGAATTAATTATATGGTTGTTTGCAGCATGAACATTTTAGGACAGATGGACATTTTTTCTTTTTTTAAACCAAAATAAAGTGTCTTTATGTTCTGCTGCTCAATCACCATCCAGTGCATCAAATATTGCTTAACCCCAAATTGAACCCCTGTTATGTTTACCACAGCTCAACCCCACAAAAACACAGTGTATTGTTGTAATGTTCCCCTGCTGTTTGTCAGCACGTCTACAAGCCTAAATACGTGTGTGTCTCAGTTCACACACTTTTTTATGACACATGTGACCTTCACAGGAATGCCTAACAGGATTCTCTGTGCTTACAGGTACCTCTTTAACTGAGCATGAACCATGTATCTTGTTTGAAGCGAAAAGCAGGTCATTTTAGCTTTGCTCCCTAAAGCGCTATCTGTGTTCCTCAGGCCCAGAGAGAAAGGATCACCATCCACAAATGCTGTTGACATAAACAGGCTGGCTCAACCCAGCAGGCAGGCGCAGTGTGGATTAGCCAGGGATCACTGCCTTGGACAGTTGTTTGGGATACAAGGTGAACTGTAGATTGCAGATTCAGGCTCCAGGACATCTTGTTTAGTTTGGCAGGTTTTTTTTTTTTTTTTTTTTTTGGGTGAAAGGTTTGCTGAATTTTTTTTCAGGCCCTGATAGTGTTGTGAATATACTGGGATTTCTAACTTCAATACAATACCATAAAATGTCATTTTTTATAAAATTCAAAGATGAATATAACAAGGCTATAACATGACAATGCCAACGTTTTTATAGTAGCAGAGAACAGCTACTGTACAGACTGTAGTTAATATTAACAATAAGAGAGAATAGGAAAGCACAGGTGGTACCTGCGTTGTAACGGTACTGCAGAAAATGAGTATTAAAACTCTTTTAGATATTAAGAATAGATATTTATTGATAAATGGATTATTTTACTAAATTAAGCCTTGATAAGGAATAATGGTTATCAAGGACACCAATAACCATTACTTTGAGTAAGTTTTGAACATGTTCCTTTTTGGACTTATTTTGAGGTATAATTATTAGAGATTTTAGGTTGTATCAAACAGTTGTTTGCATGACATAAACTTGCAACTCCAGTTTGAAAGAATATTGCCAATTCTGATAATTTGAAAAAATATCATTAACATTTTACAATATGTATTTTTTTGACTTCTTGTGTAAACCAAGCAGTAAAACAAACATGCAAATGCACATGAAACTTTTTCCTGGAACTGGAGGAGGACAATCCCATTATGTTACAGTTGTTGATGCCAAACAGAGAACCTTAAAGCAAGTGTGAAAGCAGCACATACTTTTCTGTCAAGTTTAATATTCCCAGAGTTGGAATATATGCTGACTTCCTTATGCATGCTACCCAAACCTACCAGTTGAATTACTTCTGTCATGTTTACAAAAGATTATGGAAGTCATCTGACTTTTCTATAGGAACAGGACATTGAAAATGTGGACTGGAATTAGAAAACAGACACGTATAAAAACAAAAAATTTAAATGTAATAACAATTGTTTTGTAATTGGATTTAAGCACCCTGAATCAAATCAAGTGCAAGGTTTCCTAGATGTAAAGTCTTGATACAGAACACATGATATATACAGATTATTTGTCCCTCACCTTAACTGAAGCAATGCATTTGTGTTGCAGCCTCTGAGAATAACCACAAGCACTATCAATCACAACGAGAGCGACCAAAAAAAAACTCTAATAAATTATGGGATAGCTGTTTGCTGCTGTGTTTGTTTGACTTATATGCAGAGTTGTATCCAGGGATGGTGCCCAACTTATTGTTTCTAAGAGCTAAAGGCAGGTTAACACGTTGGTGTTTATCATGATTAATTGCAATGATAAGTGCACCTTCCTTCAAGCATAAAATCATGTGCCTCCGTGTGCCTTTGTGCAGCAGTGCACCGACTTCCTGGGGGAACCACCTCAGCAATGCTTGATTTATAATAAGGCCATGAATTAAACCAGTCAGGTCACAACTCTTTAGTCACAGTCTGACTCAAGTCGTCAGAGTCAAGTAGAGTAGTTAAAAATTTGCTTTGGTGCACAGTGGGTCTCTTTTGCCCTCTTTCTTTTATGTACTAGTCTTCCAACACACAAACGTACCTAGTAGGCACACACAGACACACAGTTTCCTGTTCTCTACATCTCAGGGGAAGAAGAGCATACTGTGAGCTGAAGAATAGGATGACTGAGTGCCAGCATGAAACTAGAGTGGTTAATGGACGGCTAGTGGCAGGGGCCTCTTGGCTCAGAGTGAACAGGAGTATTTTAGAGAGCAAGGCTGAGCAAGGGAAGCAAGTGAGCCATGAATGGGCAGGGGCCGGAGGAGACAGAGGGAGAAGAGTAAAATATAGGCAAGAAGTTAGAAACCATAACTGTGGTTAAGGATATCAAGGAAGGAAGACAGTGCACAGGAGTGGGGGTGCAGTCAGTGATAATAACAAGTTACAGTTGTGTGATGGGTATGGAAAGCTTAAATTACTGAGTTGATTCTAAAAAAAAAAAAAAACTCCAACAGTTGTAGGTAATTCTCCGGTTGAAACTTGTTAAAGATAAAACTCCTGGTGTGACATAACTCATTAGATGTGGACAGAAGTGCTACATGATTGGAAGTTTTAATGCACAGAGAACAGGCCTGCCATTGCAATTCAGCGTGGTCCAATAAATTGTTAATGAGGCACACGACAGATTAACATTCACACAGAGTTTCTTCTTCGAAACTTTTAAATTGATTTCTGGACGCAGTTTTAAATACCCAGCTCACATCTGTTGTCATTCACTCTCGAGTTAGACTAATGTCTTGTCCAGACATCAGTGGCTAGATGAAATAAAAACACTTGTTGGAATAATCTGGCGTGTACAGTGCTCTCTGTCCGCTCTATTCTTGCTGTACTTTACAGGTTGAAAAGGGACGACTGTTTCGTTTGCTCTGAAGCCTGTTCTGACTGGATGTTAGAGTACAGTTGTGTAATAAAAGTGCTGCACAGGCACACAGAGGAATGCAGAGTCACTACACCACTGACATACCAGACGTAGAATGGAATCTCACTTTCACCTGAGCGGTTGTTTGATTGAGATGTGCTTTTCTTTTTAAATCTTATGCTGCACAATTGACATTGTGAGCCTGTATTTTCTGATTACAATACATCAAGTTCCTAATGGTTGGTCCGTGTAATAGTGGTAAATGGACTTGGACTTGCATTTGCATTGTGATTGTCTAGTCGTTTGACCAAAGCACTTTCACACTACGAGTCACATTCACCAATTCACACACCCGGGTCTCTGTGGCTACCATACAAGGTTTATTTAATGTTTGTTTTTAAACATTCATGCACACTCACATACCAATGGCACAGCCATCGGGAGCAATTGGGGGTACAGTTTTTTGCCTAAGGATACTTTGCCATGCAGACCAGAGGGGCTGGGGATTGACTGCTGACCCCCCAGTCAGTGGATGACCTGCTCAGCATGTTGCTTCAGGCAATTTCCAACATGTCTTTGCTCTTCTCAGTATTCTTTGAATATAATATTGTAATTTGTTGTCTCGTTCTCCTCCTCTTTAGTAGCCATCTTTTTGAGCAGCATCAGTATCCTTAGTAAGGCTGGGCAATATGGCCTAAAAATACCATCTCTGATTTTTTCACACCCAACTCGAATCATGATTTTAAATGATTTCTTTCCCTCTTAAAAAGAAACTGCAAATGACAAAGAAATGACTCAAGTTTTGCTTTGATTTTAACAAAAAAAAAGAGGCAAAGGCAAACTGGAAAAGGAAGAGGGCTTTCAAGTCAGTATTGCACATTGCACAGTTTCGCATTTTGTGCAGTTTTGCAGTCGAAGAGTGTTGAGTATGACCTCTGAAATCATACAATTGTAGATCAACATTAGTTCCATGTTAACAAATGATGTTATTTGTTGTGTTCAAATTACTGAACCATTGGTCTGTTGTAGTGGAGTCAAAGGACAACTTTTCCAGCTCTCAAGTGATTTTTTTTTCACTGTACAGTTTGTACAGATGAGGCAGGGCACCTTTAGCACCTTTTGGTAGCGCATACATGGGGTCGATAGTTTTCAGCATGTGGATAAACCTCAGGCTTTTCAAATATAGGTATGGGCATCATATCTTAAGTGATATGCAGTGCGACTGCATCAGTAAAATTCTTTGCACTGGGTTGCTTTCCTGTCATATGGGACACAATGAGAAAATGATTCCACTCACACCGGCTACTTTTTACCAGGTGCTTGTGGACTGAGGTGGTGTTGTGCATCTCGGAGTGAGACACATTTCTCCCAATTGGCTCCATGCCTCTGTTTGAGATGTGGACATAAGTTGGTCACTCTGCTGCCTGAAGTTGCAACAGCCTTTAAACAAACTTTGCAGCGGATTGTGGTTTGTTTGAGATCTGACGCCGCAAAACCGAACCAGTTCCAAACAACTGTTACCATATATATCTATATTGCAATATGTATTATAGGGCTGAGATGAGAAGTTTATCAGTTTTTCGATAGAAGAATAGTTTGTCTAATCGATAAAGAATAATCATCAGTTGCCTCCCTTGTAAAATAATGTATTTTATGATAGAAGACTTAACCCATATCACGCAGTAACTATCACCTAGTTTTTTAGAAACTATTGTACTTTCTGTGGGCTGTGCTGCTGACTCACTAACTGCCTGACTGTCTAAAGAAGGAGCCATTCAGTTACCTGAATTGTTCATGGTGACCCGTGTCACCATGAACAATTCACAGAGGGCAGAGTTGGTGTTGCTGTCTAATTAGTCCAAACCACTGTAAAGGCATTCTGCATGCTTTAGGGGGAAACCCTTTTCTTTGCAGCTGTCATACTGTCACTTAGTAAGCTAACAGATCAGATTTGTTATTTTTAGGCCGCTGTGCAAAGTTAAGTCCAGCAGTAGCAAGGCAAGACATTTAACAGACAGTAATGATGAATGATTGTCGACGAGAAGGAGAGGGAAGACTTAGGCCAGATGACAGCTAACTTATACTCTGACAAAAAAACTGTCAGTGTCAAAACTCTCCCTTGTCAGATGGTGCAGCTGTTTTTGTGTTACTTATGTGTTGTCCTGCAGTCTGTGGTTGCTTAGTAATGTGTCACATTCTGTCATGCATGTGTTATTTGCTGTGCTCCAGAAAGGCTGTTTCCCTGCATGTCATTCTTTGTCATGTTTATTTACCCTTACTCAGCAGAGCTTTCAACAGATACCTGTGTGCATATTTTGCATGGAGCTGAATATTTATCACAGTCAGTTTCACCTGCTCAGATGTTTGCCGAAGGCCTTCAATAGGTGTAAGTCCATTCAGTTAAAAGCATCGAAATGCTAGTCCAAACAGTGGAGTTTTGTTCACTCTCATGTCTTTAACTTAAAATAAACTGCCACCTCTGTGCATTTTGGGCACTTTATGGCAGTTAGAGAAATGTGGCTCCCTTTTTAAGCAGGGGTTGTCTCTTCTTCAGTGTAAAAAATATGAAGCAACATATTCATTTTGTGTCAAACTAGTCTGACCTCCTGAGAGTTCACCTATTGTTCACATGCTCATTTTGTCAGCTGTTCAATTTTACTTCTCCTTCTTACTTTTCTCTAGTTGTGCTTATGTACATTAACGTGTGCATGCACACGTACACACAGGCACACACAGATATGTCAGTGCTTCCACCCTATTATTATTTCTCAAATTCTGAGGGCTGTGACAGGAAGTTGTGCAAAAATAACGAACAGTAGGCTTCCTTATTCGTCTCCATTATTGCTTACCCTTATCTCTTTCCTTAACTCCTTTCCATCCATTGTGCAAGGAGGTACCAGTGGTCTACTAAACATGTTTACATACAGCCCTGTGTCAAATCTCTGGAGGTATGGATGTCGTTAAAATATAGAACAGAGTTTTATCATTAGAGCCTATAGATTGGATTAAACAGACTCAGTCTCTGTAGTGTGTGGTTGCTTCCAGCTTCTCTGTGTGTGTATTGAGTTTTGCCAAGTAGGCGTATGGCCGTATGGCTATATGGCAGTAAAATAATATCAGGATACTTCAGGTTATTTTTGAAATAAAGATATTCTTGATGATATGACAAAAATACTGAGAATATCTTCAAGAGCATACATTTACAATTAAATAAGTGTATTATAAGTATATTTCAACATAAATGTAGTTTACCTTCAAATATTCAGTAAAAACTGAATGAAAATTCTCTCTGTTCTTAAGTTTGTAAACAACAACAGTAACTCATAGTGAGATTCAGATTGTGTATAAAATTTAAATATTATAACAAAATAATATTATTCAAAAATAACACATTGTAACAGGTACCAAATAGAAAAAGCATTGTCTGCAATCTATAAATAGTACAAAAAATACATGTATGTATATGACTGAGTTACTTTCTCCACCTGGACTTGTGCACTGCTATTTCTCCTCCAATCTTCTTCTAATGAACGCGCTCTGCTGTGGACATGCTACAGCAGAGGTGTCGCGCTGCGTCCATTTCCAATGTACTTTGGCTGTCAGCCCTGAGTTCATCTTCCAATTTCCAGTCAAGATTCTATTAGTGAACCAAATGTCAAAAAATAGTCAAAAATGTCCATGACAAGTTCACCATTCACTTTTTGTTGATAAAAAAGTTTCAGGCTAGAGCACCTTGGTAACTAAATGGTTACAGAGCTTACCACATCAAACTAGGTTTGATCTGAGCTGGGTATCTTTCTGCTATCTGCTATCATACCCTTCTTTCTTTCCCCCATTTCCTGTCTGCCTCTTTGCTGTCAACAATTCAATAAAATAAAATGACAAAAAATAATAATATTAAAAAAGAAAAGGTTGCAGGCTTATTATGCAGTCTAAACACTGCTTTACCAGTAGGTTTTGTGCTCCTGACTGGACACATTATAGTTTGATTTCTCCACGTTTTAATGATGAAGCCTGCAACAGAATTTGCTCTGTGCTTTCTTACTGCAGTATCTCTGATTAGCTTTCTACTCTGGTCGTTGTAAAACACAGAATTGCTCAAGCAGCATAGATGGTATGTTTTTGACTTTCAGCTTAACGTCTTTGACTTTATCATCGTACCATCATCATATCATATTGCTTTTCGTCATTCTAATTCTTTCAGGGTGAGTTTAGGTATTTTGTGGATTTCATGTTGAAATCATTATAAAACACTCTTTTTTTACACCTTTCTCTATGATTCTTGCATTTTTCTCTCAGTCATCCAGCAATTTACCTGTGTGTGTCCGTCTGAAGTTTTGAGTTTATGCTGTTAAAAAAGGCTGACTGAACTGGCTAAGATGAATTGAACTGAATTGAACTTCTACAGAGGTGCGTGTTGAAAGTCGAATAGCTTCAGAAACCCCTCCCCCTTTAGCTTTTCCATGTCGGATTATGGGGGGCTATAACCTTATAACCTTGTAGGACTGCCCACTGTATTTAAACATAGCAGCCAAACAGAGGTCAGTAGAAGGCTGTTTAGATAAGAAGCCTTTTGAGATTTTCTATAGTGATGATAAATTTCACTAGAAAGATTTGCAGTGCACTAAAAAATTGTTCATTTATTCTCACCCCTATTTATATATGACCCTTATGTCCCATTTATGTTACTTTATGATAAAGATATTATATCACAAAATCTTTGTTAATAAACATTTTTTGTACAATGTGCTGAGATGTGTTTTGGTCATCCCATGGGGTAGTTTTAACAAAATGACTGACATTATTGTAAATGTACAGAGATCTCAGCTTGTATTAGGCCCACTTCTTCCACAATGGCACATGGTACTGTGTCCTTCCCCTTGAGATAGGTCGCAATGTCACTGCCTCCACAAAGAGATTGTCAGTGAGTAGGAGATACTAGTTGGATAAAGATAGTTATTAAAGTGAAAGTGGTTGAGACAATAAATGCATATGAGACAGATGAAAGACAAAAAGACATTCAGTTACACTTTCATGGGATCACCACAATGTCTGCATAAGCTCATACAGGGTGATGCTCTTTTTCCGTTTATCTTTCTGCAGTCAGCCAGCTAGTTAGGGACAGAGGGCAGTGTTGTGGCAGGAATTTTCTATAATGCACCCGAACTTTCTATCTTTATAACAAGGAGTTCACTTGTAAGCAGAGAGGCGGATAGTTAGACCTGTACGCTAATCTTCACAGATATGAATGCTCTTGACTGTGTTACCTATGCTGTGTATGGGGGGCTTAGTTGGGATTACAGTGTCAGTCCTCCTCTGTGACTCTCCCCAGTCTCCCCTTGACAGATTACAGCTAATCTCAGACAGCTCTGTGTTTCTCAACACCATGACTGTAAACAGCATGGGTCTATGTTTTGCTCTTACAACTGACTGTCTGGAGGGCAGCAGTCTATTTTTGTATGAAAGGAGCAAGACTTAAGACATTCAGGACTCTGGGAGAAATTTAGCTGCTGGACACCGATGCACATCCTGCGGTGTCTTGGCGAGGAGTGTAGGAAGCTTAACCTGAAATCTGTCATTACTTTACATTACAATCACTATGTGAGCTGATGTATAGCAGAAGCTTTAGAGCCCACGGTCTAGAAACAAGTGGTTGGAACAGTGCTAGACCACAGGCAATAGTAATAAAGTTAAATAAATCCCAAGTAAAGCATAGTAATATTTGAGGTTCTCTTTTCAACTAAACTCTTTGTCTCTACAATGTTTTTTTCATAGCTCCATAACACCGAATAAATAGTCTTTTGCCAAAATTGGCTTGGGGAATAGCCGGAGGGGAACCTTAGGCAATAAGGAAGGGAGATTGTGTCTTCACAGGTATGTTTGGGGGCTGGGAAATAACAGGTGAATGTGTCGCTTGTTTTAATTATGTGTATTGAAGTTTTGAGTTTTGAGTACTTTTCAAACAACTGTTAACGCTTGACTTCATTTCAACTGTAGTGAGCAACTTCATTTCCCATTGGTTGTTGTCAACAAAATCTGTTGACAACAACCAATGGGAAATGTCAAAATTGCATAAAAAAAACTGACTAAAGCTATTTTGTGAGTATCTTGAGTAACTTGAAATACCAAAATATAGAAGGTAATATATTTCCAATGACTGGTAATCACCACACAACAATTTTTAAAGAGATACCTTGTCGATATTATACTCCCAGCTTTGTATTGTAGCAGTGTGGATAGTATGTGTAAATTAACTGTGTTAAATTTACCTCCATCCTACCAGTGCCTAGGTTTCCCTGCTCATTTGAAAATCGTCTGGATGACACGTGGGATGCTCTCCTGCTGTTGCTTGAACTACAGATTGTACTTTCTTAATTTTGTACACCTACTGCCACCACGTATTCAAAGAGTGTTGAAGCAGATTGAGAGAGAGAGAGAGCTGCCAAACATGTTAGTGCTCTGTTTGGCTGTTTTGTGAGATTTTGTGGGAATGGCACCACTGTGTTTCCAAAAAACGGAGGCAGAAGAAAATGAGATCAGGTGGTAAAACTATGCAGTGCTGATATAATATGAACCAAGATTTTTTACTGTATTGCTTAGTTCTTGCCTAATATGTTGCCCAAACATATCTTGATTAATTGGTACCAACCGTACCATAGTGTTTTTCGATGGGCAGCTCACATTACATCACCCATCAGTGAAAGTGTTTATTGGTCTGGTGTGGTGCAGTGCATTGTGGTAGTTGTAGGTATTCTACCTTTTGAGCAAAATTGAATGCCCCAGCCCTTCACTCTGGTCAGGTGTCATAGACAACCTAATTTTCTTTTCTGTAGTAAAATAACTCAAAGATGGAGTTAATGTAGTTGAAATTACATTGTACATTGTCATGAGTGCTGTTGTACTGTGGATACATGCAGTTGGTTGGCTATTACCTCCTTTTTTTTCAATTAATTAATTTTTTTTTACCCAGGTTTTTTTACCCCCCCCCCACTGTTATTTAGGTACTAGATTGTATTTATTAATAGTATACATTATATTCCCACATCTTAATCATCTGTGCTCACAAGCCTGTAATCAGTGGCTTTCAGCGTGCTTGAGTTTATGTTGTGGCCGTGCACACAGCAGTGGACAGGGACACAAAAACTTACAGAGAAAGAGAACCTTCATGTGGTTTCCCTCTTTAGCTTTTTGCAGTTTCATTTCTAGGCAGTTTTTTAGGCAGCTGTTTGGCCTCTAAGCTACCAGCCACCAACAAAACCAGCCCCTGTCTCTGTTGATTCAGAAGGCTACAGTCATCCATAGATCCATGATGCACACATTGTCAGCCAAGTCTCTGTGTGCTGTTACACAGGACTTAGTATGTGAGGGTAAGAGGGAAGTGGTGAGAATTTTTGTTTGTAGAGACAGTTTATAGGTCTTGTGGTAATATGTAGGTAAAAGTTTGGGGTTTTTATGCATTATGTAAACTTGTGTTTTGTGTGAGTGATGTTTCTGTTAAGTGCTTTGATGGATGCTCCATTGTGCTTGTGCAGGCAATGTGTGTAGGTGGAAGAGTTTAAATGTGCTGTGTGGCAACCGCATCACTTCTAAGACTCGAGGCTTCAGGATACAGACGTTATTTAAATGACTCTGAAGGTCCAACACCCCACCACCAGGTTTTTTAATCTGTTATGAAATGACGGTGAAAGTGTAAAGTAAGCTGAGCTCGATGAAGCGTGTAGTCATGAAACAAAACAGCTAACAAAAGTAAAGTCTTTTTGGAGGCATTACAGCGTCAGGCTAGGTGACAGCACTGGCAGTGAACCAGTGGAAAACAGTATAAATACTCAAGCAGAAATGACACTATCAGGAAATATAAAATGGCTGTGACATTGTGCACTAGTTCCACAAATTAAAAGGAAACTTACAGAGTAACTCCACCCAGTCTAATTATGTTGATAGCCTCATTATTTTGTATTTTGTGGCAACTTTTCAATTGGATGTATAGAGTTGTTCTGTCTGGGTGTTGCAACTTTGGCAACAGATTGCCTGTGAAATGCTTTTTAACATCATGACTTTGAAAATAGCCAGTGGAATGATTTGTGAATATCAATCTTAGAAATAAATGACTTTTTATTGGCATTGTTGGGCACGGATGCTACATTTTGATCACTTGTAAATGTCAAGGATTAAACAACCACTTTTAGGTTTTGTTGTTGGTGATGATGAACTAACATGAACTGTGCTGTTGATATTGCAGGAGAATGGAGGTGGTAGTTGTGGGTTGACGGTATTATTTAAGTGCTGCTTTTGTTTTTTCCTGACCCATATGAACATAGAGTATGGGTGAATGAGTCATCGTCGAATGCTAAAGTTAGTTTATATGCATTTGTTGCGGTGAAACTATTTACATTTGTAAAACATTTTTATGTGACATCAAAAGACATGTTTGCAGGTTAAGTTTTGCCTATTTGCACATCACTTTCTGTTTTTGGGATTCTGACTTTACACAGCACAAATGAAATGTGGATAGTGAGATATTGTGTATCAATAGTACACTTTAGTTGATTGTCTTCTGTGAGTTACAGCTATTTAAGTCCAATTTTAACCTCCACACCACTCTCTCTCTCGCCTTTCGGGGGCATAATTGAATTGCGTAGTGGTGATTCAGATATTTCCTTAAATATCTCTAAGTGCTCTGTGAAACCCATTTGTAAAATCCTGCTCAACACCAAATTATAGGTTTGGGCTTAGACTTGATGTTTAACGCACGCACGCACGCACGCACGCACACACACGCACGCACGCACACACACGCACGCACGCACACATGCACACGCGCACACGCACGCACACATGCACACGCGCACGCACATTTTCTACTGTTGTTGGTGTGTGACATTTTACCTTTGTTATTGTTGTGTTTATTTGTTGGTCTCCTTGGTTCTGCTCTCCCAGAGTTAGTGGTATTTCCTTAAAGTTAGATTTTATTACATTACATTATATATTACTGGATATACGTAGATATATTTCTAGATATATTTTTTTCCTAATAATGTGCGCAGAATGTGATTGAAATGCAGTAAATGGTTTTGCAATTGTAACTGCATAGTGCCTGGGGGTTGGAGAAGCATCAAAATGGTTTACTATATAATGATTTGGGAGAGCAGTTTGTCTTATATATGGTGAAAGTTAAGAGTTAAGCACACTGTGCACAGCTTACCCGTATCAGGTACCAGGTATCTGTGAACTAAGTGTGCTGTTGGATTCACTTTTAGTCTCCTGCTGTACAGCTTTTGATTTAGACAAAAATTTTGTGACTTTTGTGAGTTAATTATTGGTAATCCAGCAAGAAAGTCTGAAAAGTATGTTTGATTGTCAGGAAACCTGTAAGTAAAAGCCCTTTTAATTTTTGCCAAACAGATCACTTTTCTGACGTGGATTGTCATAATTACTCATTTGAACAGTTATGGGCAAGTGTTTTGGTTCTTTTAGTGAAAATAATAAAAGGGTACAGCAACACTTTTTTTTAGAGCTCTGTAAGTACATGCAGCAGTTTCAATAAATTTAATGTGATGTTGCATTTTGTTCCTCATTGCAATGGAGAAGTTTTCTGAAATGGCTAATACTCTGGCTGGTGTCTGTCATAGCAACAGCCACTGAAGCTCTGGGGACCTTTGCAGTTGATTGGTTAGATCCTGTTGCCATTCAGTACATATAAAATAAATCCACAATAACAAAATATGTGCTAATAGCAAAAAGCTGAGCTAAAGAATTACTTTTTTTTTTTTTAGTTTTTAATTCAAGTTAGTCAATTTAGTATACATACAGTACAGGGTACTGACATTTTCTTTCTTCTTTTGTTTTTGTTTTGGACAACACAATTCAAGAGAGATAAATTAGAGTACAAAAATATGAAGCCTATGTTGCAAAATCATTCATACAAGCGACCATAACAACAGTAGTAGTTGTTGAGAAGCAACCAAACAAAAGGAAAGAGGGGAAGAAAACAAAGAAACAACAAAAAACAAAACAACAAAAAAAACTAAACAAAAAAACAACAACTAACTAACATAAAAAATCAAACAAATAACATCAACAAAAAAATAAACAAAATAAATAAATAAACGACAAAATAGAATGGGCGGGGCAAACAACTCTAAAAAGTAAATAAAAGTATATAAAAAAATATCTGATTATAACAATTTGAAAGGAGGAAAGGAGGCTGCATACATGTGTTCCTTAAGAAAGAAACAATAGGAATACAAATAAACTATGAACCATTAAAACTTAAGTAGCTCATAATGAACTTCCGAGAAATTATGTCATAAGTATATCTTCTTCGATCATGTGAAGTCCCATCTTAATGAGGATATATGTTCAGTCCAACATGCCCAACAGTTTTTAAACTTACCCTGTTCGAGTCTTAAAAAAATGTGAGTTTCTCCATCACATAAATATCATGATTAACGTTGATCTAGTCCTCGACCTCAGGTGTATCTGTTGTCAACCACTGCCTTCTTACTTACAATCAACATAATGTTAAACATATATTGATTTACAAATCCCTTAACAGTGTCTATGTACAATGTACAATGTCTCGAAACTGAACGGGATAGTCACCTAAAGTACCTTTTCCATTAAGTTTTTAATTTGTGTCCAGTAATTCAGAAGCAGTGGGCATCGCCAAAACACATGATAATTATTTTCCTTTCTCTCCCCACAGGACCTCCAACAAGAAATATTTTTATTTAAGAAGGGCTTTGTGCCATTGTTGTTTAATCATTTTCCCCGTATTTTAGATACTCTAATTTTTATGATATAACGCAATTTAAAAATTACCTAGATATTTTAAAGGACAGGTTTATGTCCTTTAAAGGTAGTAGTTGTGTCTCTCCTTGTTTGCCCTCTTGGACATAATGACTGTAAAAGACTAATTAAATGGTTAGAACCTGAGGTTTCTCTTAGAAGGATTCATTAAACATCATTTTTGGGCAAGTTTGACAGCCCTGGTGATATGCAGGCCAGTTCCTTTGCACATGTGAAAGTGAAGAGAAATTAAAAAACACAATATTTGTAAGTACCTTTGTATTGGTGCTCCATGTGTAGCAACACAGAACTTTAACTCGTGACAAAATACCTAGAAGGAGATACATTGTGCAACCTCCAGTGATATGTTTTAAAATCTAATGACAAAGTAGTTTTTCAGGTTGAAGTCTGTCTGTATGACAGGAGTGTCACTTGCATAAAATGCAGTAAAGCAGCTAATAAGGGACAACTTTCACCAGTTTCTCTAAAGGAGACATTGCAGATACACAGTTTCTTTGGTGGCCAGTTGTAGTTAAGAAGTGGGGCAGGATGTTGGTGGGTTGTGTTTAGTTCACTTCACACTGCAAGACTTTGAAAGTCATCATGTCTCAGAACTTGTTACTGTACACAGCTTGCTGTCTTGTAATCAGGAGTCTCAAAGTTGTTGTGGTTTTCACACAACATGACTGACCTGCCACAGGGGGTCTCACACTGCAGAATCTTACTTCAGAAGGAATCCCCAAAGAGTTTGTCATGTGATGTGTGTGTCAACCCACAACTGGGGGTCGGAGTATGCTTATCAGAAAATATCACAGTCGAAAAGAGGCAAAGCATTGTTTGGAGTAAGTTATTAGACTAATAGCTTACAGCAAGTTTCTGTGCGACAGTCCACCTCCTCTTCCCCTGTCGTTCATGTCCTATCTCTGCCCCTCAAACAAATGCATGCATGCATGCATACTCACACACACACACACACACACACACACACACACACACACACACACACACACACACACACGCACACACACAATGAAAAGCATCTAGTTTCAGTCCCCAACCCATGTCTTGCGCTCTCATTGCCGTTAATTTGCTGACAAAGTTCTAGACAGTTTCAGATACTTAGCATGCTAGATGTGGGGAGCGTCTGCGATGCATCAGTGAGCCTCTTGGCTTGTGGCTAAAAGCTAATTATAGACAAGAGGTTGACCAATTTTTTTGGTTTGGCTGGTTATTATATTATTTTATTATTGGCAGATTAACTGACTATTCGCTTTATCCTCCTCCAAGCTATTGTTATTATATAGTCAGTGAACCTCTAATATAAACTGCACCAATTTCCACCAAAATAGTCTCATTTTCTCAACAAATAAAAACTCAGGGCATCAGAATAATTCGAAAGATGCTTTTGCAAATGTTTCTAATGGCAATTTTCACTAATAATAACCAAACATTCTCAGGGTATTATTTAAAATTTAAATACCATTAAATCTCCTTAATATGGTTGGGATATTTGTGCTGTGCATCTCTGTGAGCTGTTGAGCTGTTGAGATGTTGGTAAAATGCATGTGGTGTTTTATAGGATATAATTGGCATTTTGAAAGGTGTTGCATAAGTGGCTTGATGCAACAGAATAGAAAAACCTTTATTGTCATTGTACAAGTACAATGAAATCTGAAAGTGCCACTTCCAAAACAGTGCAAGTATGAAACATATTATTGTATTAACAATGAATTAATTAAACAGGACCATACAACTATTTGCAAGACCCTTGAAGACATTTATAGGGCAAAATGGAAATTTATATCATGCAACACAACCCCATAGAAATAGGATGTTATAAAGCACTAGTGGGAAAGGGTATAGTGTCTCAGAACAGCTGTCAAAGTAAAGAAATAGTCTGTGAAAACATGGGAAGTGATGTTTTCAGTTATGTCAGCTGTTTTTCTGGGGGGGGAATAAGTATTCTGTTGTGAACACAAGAGTAAATTACGGACTTAGGTTTAATAATTACATGTTATTCATTTTACCATTGAACTTAATTGTATTCCGTTTGTTAAGTTCTAGAGGACAGATAGACAGGGAAGCAAAAAGAGAGACATGACAACAGTGCCCTCCCTTGTTTATGTAGAGGCGGGTGGGAGGTGCTTGGTTTTTGTCTCACAATTAACAACAGTAGACCAGGGGGGAGGAGCAGTCATGCAGCAAACATGCCCCACTTGGACTGACATACAGTAATAACGTCTCTCACACGTAGACAGTCAGTGCACTCAGATACCTTGAGTCAGTAGGTCAGTGAGGCATGTAGGAGTTTTACAAAGTGCAAACTATTGTGGGGTAGTAGAGAGAAGACATTGACCTCTGAGGGTTTGACCTCACAGTCTTGGTTAAATATTGCGTCTTCTGTTGTTGGGACTCTTGCCAACTCATAACTTTGCCCAGTCTTGCTCTTTTTATGAATGTTTGTGTTTGTCACAGGTTACTTGCAAGTTGTAACTCACCTGGCATGTGTCAACAGGCAGAGTTTCTCTGAAAAAGTAGCTACAATATTGTTATAAGTAGCTACAATACATACCCCACTCTGTATAATGCCAAAATGAGCATCTGTGATAGATCAAAATTGGCTACCTCATTTTTGTTTGGGATGTTATGCTTTTTAGCCAAGGGCAAAATCAACTCTTAAAAGTGGGAGGCAGTGTACTTTTTTTGCTTAAGAACCCAGTTCACTAGCTTTGTGTGTGTGTGCATTACGTCAGTCTCTTTGGTCATTTCCTGCTCAGGCTCTATTCATAGGAAACTTTTCTGCTGTTTCTGGGTGTGCCTGTCCCAAGAACTGCTTCCCCAGTGCGATATCATGAGTACACTCTGTATGTAGCCATGGCAACGTTGTAAGCAATACAATGACAAGCCCACTGCTCTGTGACTCCACAACTTTTAAGGTTCAGTGGTCAGAGGTTATATATAAGATCTAAATGTTGCACCCATCTTTCTTCAGAGCCTAAACAGTAATATATAATAATAATGACATACTTCTTTCACACTTCCATTACCTTTCATCTCTACCTTATTTTCCCCCCACTGCCACGCATCATACACTCAGCACCTCATCTGCCCCCTCTACACATTCATGACACCATCATACCGCCGTCTCTTACCTATACTCCCTTCTCCCACCTAACTCTGTCTCCCAGACCTATTCGCATTAATTTCCACAAATGTTACAAGAGAAGACAAACAGAAATGTGAGTGCAGTAACCCCACATCCATCTTAACAGACAGGTCATTTGTTTTCTCTGTATTTCTATGAATACTCTGTGAAAGCATAAGACCAAAGTGATTTCAGTGGGATTATTTTGAGCTTCATACTTTTGATAGTCGGAGACAAAGGTTTAAAGTTTTGTTAGAGCCTATATATAAACTCTGTTAAGCATCCACCATTACTTTTTATTGTGATTCTTCATGTTTTTTCCCATATTCCAGTTTATCTTTTTTTTTTTTTTTAAACATAATGAAAATAACAGGCCTGCCCCTGGCTGCAACTTGACTTCTATTTTAGTATTGAATGGGTGTTTATGTGTGTGGAGCTACATAATAAGACCAGATGGTGATTGAGTGACACTGCAGGCAAGGCTGAGACAGAATCAAAGCCAATAAAATGTGTACACTAATGGGCACGGCTTTACACTAATTCTTGCTTGGAGATCACTGATAAGTGACTCATGCTGACAAACAAAAATATGTAAATCCACTTTAAGTTTGACTTTTAAGACCTTCTGTCCATTTATTTGAACACAGTTGATTGCTTAGGCCTTCCCCTTCTCTTGGGTTTTTTTTTTTACTTCCAGGAAAGTGTAGCATACAATGGATACAGTGTTAGTTTGATGAAAAATGTATTCATTAAATATATATGTAAATGTACTTATGCCTAACAGACTAAATTAAAATTGAACAGTATTATACCAGATCTCTGACAGCAAAAAATGGCATGGGACTAGCATAAAGTGGGCATGTCTGTAAAGGGGATACTCATGGGTACCCACAGAACCCATTTTCATTCAGATATTTTAGGTCAGAGGTCAAGGGACCCCTGTGAAATGGCCATGCTGTTTTTCCATTGCCAAAATGTAGCCTAGCTTAGCCATGTTATTTAGCTTCCACCCCGAGACTCTAGCATAATATAGTTGGTACCACTGGATTCAGGTCTTCCAGTTTCATATGATATCCGTATTATCACTCTAGCTGGTGATTAACGTGATGAACAAAAAAAAAAGTGTTATGTACGGACCTTAATCGCATCGCAGTTAACATTGTGTTACTGTTGACGCTTACATCCTTAATCAAAAGCTTTCGCCTTCTGAATATATTCAAAACTATAACAAACTCGCCATTCACTATTATGTAACATGAAATGTTAATTTTTATTTTTTTTGCAATGTTGAATATTCAAATACATCTGTAGACACACTGGTATTGGTATTTCTCAGGAATGAAGGTAATGTAGGATATAAGATACAGGCTGTGATAATAACTGCATCCCGTGATGCTTCCACAGGGATGAGTTCATCACTGTCATCATCACTTTTGTTTTTTGGTGTGATTTTTAATAAATATAATAAATTAATGGAAATATGGGCTGCTTTGGCTCTGATGTAGCCCCTTTGTTTGCAGTCAGCACTATGTAGCCTCGCTCAGTGTCCCTCCCACAGCACTATCTGACTGGTTACACCTCACGAGTAACAGCCTGTCAGCACTGAAGGCTGCTGTTCCACTGATGGCAAAGACTAGAAACTCTCCAGAGAGTGAGCAGATTTGCAACTGTGTTTTGAACTTAAGACAACAGATACTACTGAAGTTGTAATAAACATCACAATCATACTGTAACCCAAACCATGTTGATGTGTTACTTTTTCACCCTTTTGAGAGAAGTATACATTCACAGCCCTATATAAGATTGACACAATACACTAATAATGGAATGTTATTCAATTAATTTGTAAATCTAGCCCTAAGACACATACAGAATATGTCCAAATCCTCATAAAATTTGCAGTATCTGTCAGAAAAAAATCATATTTTTCCCCTATGGTGCGGCCCAATCATTGACTTAGTGTGCATCAATCAAATCATCATCTGACAGAACTGTCAGTGCTTCACTCATTTGCCTGTAAAAGTGGCCACTCTGCTCTCTGCCAGTCTGCATTTACTTGGTTTTCTTGCTTTCTTTCTTGCTCTGATTTACATAATCTTCCTCACCACTCTCAGGACCTGCTACTTAAATATGTATGCACAGACAGGTGCAGGGACTCACACACAGAGAAACATCAGCAGCACTGTGGCTGTCTCATTATTTCGCTGTCACAAGCCAAATGCATCTGCTGATTTTGCATCCTCTTTAGCTGTCTAGTTGAAGAGACAGACAGACAGACAGAGCCCAGTCCCTGTCCTCCTTATTTTGGTGCCACCTCCGAGGCTGTGTAATAAGGCTCCCTTTGGAATGTTTATATGTACTGCATGTGCCGTGCGTGTGTGTTTTGTAAAGCATTGGGGGATTGAATGGCGTTTGTCCTCACTTATGGAAATTATAGCCTTTATTGAAACAGTCATGCATATCACAACTTTACCCACTACATTTTGGCAAACTTTTCTGCAGCTTTTTGTTAGGATTTAGACCTCCAATTACCAATTTTCTGGGGGTTACCCTAATATTATTAGGCAGGTCTATAGATAATATAGTGCAGTTTAACTTCCCTTTTGTAAAATGTATAATAACTTAGCATTATAAGAAAAACAAAACACTAATGTTCCTAGCCCCCAGTGGTGGTGAATCAAACTCCTTCTATGTTAGAAACTCCAGACACTGCACCACGTTTATCTGGCTGAACCTGCTACTGTTACTTACAAGCCTGTTCCTGTCTCGACCCACCTATGGGCATGATGTAAAAGTCGCTTACTCTGGTAAAGTGTTGTTGGCTTGATGTTCACCCAAACTGTCATATGAGAAAGCCTGCCACATGCACCACTTCATCTAATCAGCTCATTGTGGCTGATTAAATGAATCGGCTCGCTCATCTCACAGCTGCTTATCGAGCCCGCTGCGTTATAATTGAGAATTTTTTGAGTTTGGTATTTGGTCAAAGTCTACAAAACCTCTCTGAGCCCCAGTTGGGGGAGCTTTCATTTTTTAGTGATGCCATTTCCTTTACGTAATAATTTTCTAATAATTTGCTCCATAAGATGTTGTAAAATTGTGGAAAATACCCATCACAAAATCACCAAACTCAAAGAGATGTCTTTGAGAAGCTGGCCCATGGTGGGCAGTTATGCTTGATAAATGTAGATCTGTACCAGACTCAGAATTATGCCAGTCGAATTGGATTTGGCTGTTCAATAGGAATAGTCAACGATTCTTTTTGTTTTCCATGTAAAGTTAATAAGTCCAAACAGGCTCTGCGGGATGTTCAGTGTGACTGTGGCATTCATGTCATATAGTAAACAAGCTAAAAGCGCTAACAACGAATCGCACATGTGCAACAACTTTTTTTGCTGATACTAGATATCAACAAAACCTAGAGACTGTCTCCTATTAACTAGCAGTTAGCTGTAACTAAATCACTTCTTCACCTTATGGTCTGATCTCTCTCTCCCTCTGTGCCAATGCCTGCATGTCCGCAACTGGGGAAAGTAGCGTGAAAGACAAAAGCACTCATTCTACAGCAAAATCTGGGGACCAAAAGGTCCCCAGAAGTACACTGCAAAGAAAACACGACAGCTAAACTTGATGTAATCTCAGTTGACTGAAGGTCTCCTACTAATCATTCAATCTCCACCTTTCAAGGGACAGCCTTAGATAAATGATTTATTCTACTGTCAAAGTTCTGATTGTATTTCTTTTTAGATCGCTGGTCACTATTTGATTAATAGATAGGGCCCTGACACAAAAGCCATCCGATGGCTGTTGGTCAACGCTGGACATTTGTGACAGTCTGTTACCCTGTTTCTGAGTGTTATTTTGTAGGCAGCTTGACTTGCTTGGGTTTCTTAATGACGTTTCACCTCTTAATCGAGCAGCTTCTTTAGTCCTGCTTCAAGCAACTCAAGCAAGCACCTAAAATTACCGTGACCTGGATGACTAAGAATCTTCACCTACGTCTGTTATCCTAGTTTTATGTGGTTTGTCCCACATCGTCGGCCCTTGTCAGCACTTGTAGGCCCTTGTAGACTGCCTGAGATCGATTCAGCATGTTGAATTGGTGGCGTGGCCAGCAGAGCCCATCGATGAATAAAATCAGTCTTATTGGCTGTTCAGCTCAGCGGGGGAGAAGAGAAACAGAATTGAGGAAAGCAAATTAGATTGAAACAGACTTAATATATAAGATAATTATTTTTTAAGGCATTGAGCTCGTATGCTTTGTTCTTTCAACATTAGACTGTGTTGTTTATGAGCTAACTGACTATCGTCTTGAAACCGTTCAGTCGGTCCTCTGGTGTCCCTTGTAGAATGGCGAATTCAGACTATCCCCTGCTGCTATGGAGAGTTATCTCGTCCTATGCAGGCGCAGAACGTACATGCTAGTTGGCCGTGTGCTGCAGTATTGGCGGTGCATTCGCATGCATCTTTTTGGCTGAGACACAGGAGATGTGAGGCAACACAGAAGATAGCCTTTGTTGCCACTAGTTCTTTGATGTCTGTTTGGTGTGTCTGGAACTTAAGGGGTAGGACAAAATTGAGAAAAACGCATACCACTTCCACTTCGACAGAAGTGGTGGTGTGTAGATTCCATGCCAAGTACTTGGACTGTGTTATTTCTTTATCTAAGTTAGATTACGTACTTTTGTTCTACTTGCAGTACCAGTTTTCCCCTTATCATTCAAAAGTATGCTGGTATGCTGCCCCAAATATTTTTCGTTCTTTTGTCAATTTTAATGGCGTCAGTTTGTTGGGGCATAGCCTTTCGCACCACAGGCTGAGTAGATTATTTTTCAGTATAATTTTAAGGATCAGTTTAGCAAACATACATATTCAAGCAGAATTTTACTTTGGCATTATACTTTTAGGAGTAGCATTAAATGCTTGGACGAGGGAACAGTTCAGTATTATTGTATATGGACTGTCAGTGGATTTTACGATCATATCATGTAATCACTCTAAAAAAAAAAACGATCAGTGCAATAATTCCAAGCTGATTGTAATTAAAAGATAACAATTTAATTTAAGAGTTTAAAAGAGTTTTTTGTCATACAGTGCTTAACTGTGAAAACAGTTCATTGCACTGAATAACAAGTAGATTATTCGATACATAATTTTGCATTCATTGCCATATTGTGATATGTTGAGCATCTAAAAAATATTCTCATTAATATTGGGGTATTAAATTCAGCTCTATTGCCTAGTAGTATGAATAACTAAGCTGTACTTGGATCATGGCCGGTATTGTCTCGCTCATTTAACAGAGGGTTTGATGGCACTCACAGCAGAAAGTGGTTGTGAAGGTGTTCATCGTTGCCTTTATGGTTCCCCTCAGACAGTGAGACAGTACTTATAGGCCCATTTGACCCCCTTAAAGACAATCCTTGCTCAGACACTGTTGTTAATTTAAAATATGAGTGCATATAACTGTACTTGTGGGTTGAAAAGCGGAACTTTACCAATTCAGAAATGGTTTCTGTCTCTTCCTCCACCCTCTATCTCTATCACAGTCTTCCTGACACACTCGTTTTCAGTTTCCCGTGTGATTACCCAGAATCCACTGTGCCTACTGTCAGCTGTGCATTTCCGTTCTGTGGGCTGCACCACAGCATTTGTGTGTGTTTTTCTGCTCATGTCTGATCCAGTGTGCATGGGTTGAGGGTCTGTTATTTAATGGCAGCTGTGTAAGCGGAAACATTCTTCTCTTGACTGCTCTTCTCATAATCAGACTGCCTTCTTTCTCTTTCTTTCGTCCTCCTTCCTCCTTTACCTAGTCCCCTGCTGCAGAAAAATGTCCATCTTATTGTAGGTATAGTGTATGTCCTTCCACAAGGGCACAGGACGTTTTAATAAAATCTGTACAATAAGTGTTTAAAAAAATACTCTGCTCTCTTTTCAGCTGGTGTTTGTTGAGTGAGGCTATAGTTTTGCAAGGCCATTTTTTACATTGTAGAGCTGGAGACAGCTGTAGAACAACCACATTTGCTACCTGTGCCCCTAATTGAATGCATTGTAAAAACCACAGGTGATTAAAAGATGAAACGAAATGCAACACAATTGGAACAAAAACTTGCAAGCAGCGCATCTCACTGCAGCCTCAAATCATTTCATTCCTCAACTTCATTCATTTGATCTGATTTATTTGGATGTGAAGGCTGTCAGCAGGCACACACACACACACACACACACACACACACACACACACACTCACACTCACACTCACACACATACACATATGTATGTGGATCCAAGGAGGATTACTAAAGGGATAGTTCACTGGCAGACATTTCTTTAATACTGATGTAAATGCAAGCCACAGTTGTAATGCAAATATTAGAGAAAGCTTAATAACCATTACAGTAAATGTATGCAGATGGGCATCTGACACTAGTTTGTCCCTCTGCAATATGTTTTAATCAAAGGTATTGTGAAGATGAAGTTGTGTTTGTGTATTGTGCATTTACCTTTTGATTACTGCCACAAAGCTGTTAAGTGTTAGGCGAGACATTCTTTAGAGCAAAACCTGATCCTTTGCCTTGTCCTGTCAGATTAATTAATGACATGGGAAAGATGTCCTTGCCACTAGATGTGGTCCTTTATTACTCCAGTGTGAGTTCTTATTAAACAAATCAAAGACTTTTTGATGTTGCAGTGTGTGCTCCCTTTAGGACTTTATAAGCCATGTGTGAAGGTTTTTTATGACTGTTTTAAGTGTCTCCTTTAAGGGTTTCCTAGGGAGGCGTTATCAGGCGAGCCTGACATCTAGTAGGCAAGACATGTACATTCACACCAGTGTATTTGACAACAGACAAAGCAAACTTATCACAATGTATTACACTACAGTTCTTTTTTCCTGCATTGTATTTTGTTCTTTAGTATTTATCATGAATGGTAAATCACTCAAGACATATCTTGATTTAGAGTTTAGAGGAGATGAGCAACATCCGGAGTTCAAAGAGAGAATAGAGAATAGAAAAAAAAGACAGGTTCTCTCTCAAAGCTGAAAATAAGTGGAACTTCACTAATTAAAAAATAGCAGAATGGTAAATCCGAGATACAAAGGATGTAAGATGGTCATCACCAGATATATTGCTGAGTAAATGGTGTCACTTTATGCTGTTGAGAAGCGGTTTTTCACATTCTTGGTCCATACATTTAATCAGTAAGTTGGACCTTAAGGAAGAGCACAATTTTTCAGAGAATTTCTCCTGGTACGTGTCATTGTGTCTATACCGGCCTCCAAAACACGCATACTTGTCCTTGGAAACACCAGGCTTATTGAAGTCTGTTGTATTACATGTACAACATGATACTGACAGCCTCCATATCCTGCCTTTAGTTGTTTTTTCAATTTTTTAGAGATGACTTACAATTTTGGCAAATCCTTAAGAAACCCTGCCTTGACAATACAGCAATATTCTTTTATTAGTGGAGGTATTTGGTGCAATGTTTTTAATCTGGGATCGTAAAAGTGTTATTAAAATTGCGGTAACTAAAATTGTTGAGCGTGGATTTTGTCAAAAAGCATAAAGACCAGCATAAAGAGGCTAGTGCAGCACAGGAGAGGGGAAACAGCCATCTATATCAGTGAATTTAGTCTTAGTTTGTGTGTGGTCCTTAAATTAGAGGACTTAAAGAACAGCCCTCCTGTGTTTGATCTTGTGACCCTTTGACTCTCAGACTCCTGCAGCCGAGACTAACTCTTAAGATCACATGCCATTTAATGTTTTGTAGGTTGTTGTGACTTTTGCTGTCTCCTGTCACAATAAATGGAAAACAGTATGCCTCTATTTTACAAGGCAAATTTTTTTGAAAACATTATTTTCAATATCATTTATCTCCATCCCCTTTTGTGATAATAACAAGAGTTCTGATTATTCTAATTGGAGACATTTTGATGTTGTCTGTTCTGCATGGACCTTGTCATGACATGTTTTTCTCCAGTTTGAAAGTTACAGCTAATAATGTCATATGGGGACATTATTGGAAGTAGCCTGACATCTAGTGGCTAAAACATACAAGTGTTTTTCACATGTGTCTGAGTCATTTTCCCCTTTTAAAAATGAATAATGCCTCTCTGCCTTCGAATGTTGACTGCTGATCTGCTTCTAATAGGTCACCATTGTATTTACTTTCTTACAGATTCTTGATTACCTCAACTATGACTATGACTCTCTAATTAAATTGTAGTTCTCTATAGATGTTTTAATGAACTCATTGAGTTTTACCTGTGATTTATTTACAGTGCATCCCCTTTTCCTTCTGTGAATCACTTATGAACTCTAGACAGTTTCACTGGATCCATTTCCTGTCATAAATGATTTCTGTCTAATTATTATTATTTCTCTTTCTCTCCCTCCATCCGCTTCCCCTCTTGTCACCGTTGTTCCCTGCCGTCTGTTTGATTTTTCCTACCCCTCCGTTCCCTTTCATCCATTCATCCTTTACAGAAACTCAAACGCCTGATTCCTGATGAGGTAGGTTCGGTACTGCTTTCAACCGTCACCTGTGTGCTTGACTTTCTGTCATAATTATCTTCCATGAACAACTCACTATTATCTATTTAATGTCACGTCACCGTCTGTCACACAAACCTAATCCACCATAACAAGTATCTGTGTTTTGTCCTGTGCTGTACTCATGTTGTATGTGCATTCTTTTGAAGATGCACACTAATGGCATGAATAGCTTGGCACATAGACTGGTGATGCCCTTATGTGTCTTCCACATGAGATGTCAGAATCATACACATTGACTGATTAGTATTAATGAATCGATATCTAGGATCACTATGTCAAAATGTGCCAAGACTGCATGTATCCAAAAGTCGTTGTTCTTTTTCATTTGGCAAGAAACGATATAAACACAAGTTTTGGCTATTTTCCACACGGAGTCATTAAAACCAGAGGGAAAGAAATCCCCTATTGTTTGTTAAAATTCAGTCTTATGTTGTGCGCCTGCCAGTGTTGACTGCATGTTGACTTTGTGTGGCAATGTGTTGGCAAAAACCTCAGACTTCTCTAATCCCTAATCATCATCTCACATTGTTGACAGGCTTCCACTGTTGTAGAAAATACAATATCCCAAAACTACTGGAAAAATAGCCCTTTTGATTTTTGTTACTGTCCAATAATCTATCGGTATTGAGAAAGTAGGCCAGTCTTCAAACTGTGAGTTGATTAGGGATTGTTTCCTTGTCTTGTGGCATTACAGCAATGGTTACACTTTTCAGTTTTTCTGCCTGACCTCTTTCCTCTGACCCATGTCATGTTGTCTGCTGATTCAGTTGGAGCGTTTCACCAGCATGCGGATGAAAAAGGACAAGGAAAAGCCCGGACATGCGCCGGGTCAGCGACACTCTTCAGCTGCCAGCTATGAGATCAACGCTCAGAGTGCTATGCTGCATGATCATACTGATGAATACGTCCTGGAACTCTTCGAACAGATGCTGGTGAGAAAGACAAAGCTTTTTTGAATCACATTAAACATGGAAACTTGTACGTTGTATTTTCCTCTCTAAGGCTGCGACTTACGTTTTTCTTTAATTGTTGATTAATCTTTTGATTATTTTCTTGATTAATCGATTAGTTTGTTATCTGTAAAACGTCAGAAGATAGTGGACAACGTTGGTCAGTGTTTCTCTTTCCCAAAGTGAAGGACGACATCCTCAAATGTTTTGTTTTGTCCACAACCCAAAGATATTCATTTTGTCACAGAGAAGTAAAGAAACCAGGAAATATTCACATTTAAGAAGCTGTAATGTGACCTTTTATTTATAATATTTATCTATAAAAATTACTCAAACTGATTGATTGTCAAATTAGTTGGTGAAAAATTTAATAGCTGACAATTAATTGATAAATTGTTGCAGCTTCATTGCACTGGCATACTTAATCGCTCCCTGATTGATTACCCTTCATTTAGAAATACCAATGCCTTTAAAAAAACAGCTAAAATTTATTTTATTCTTTCTCTGTGTTTGCTCAAAATAGGTGTGCTTTGAAAAAATGTGAGTCCTATAACAGCACAGAGCTCTTGAAAGTGCAGTGTTTGACATTCTAAATTGAACGTTTTTCTAAGTAATATCGTATTATCATCTAATAATTCTGCTCAGTATCTTGGCACATTAAAACCACTCCAGCTCACACTTAAACCAAGCATCTGTCAGCATCTCACTGGGGGCTTTATATTCCTTGCCTCCAGTTTAGAAGAGACTAGTTGAAATACCCTTAGGTAATTCTTCTAAGCTATAAATACAGTTTGATTTCCATTTATTAAGTGCTTGAGTCTACAGATTTTTCATCAGGCTATCTCCTGGTGTTAAAATACTTGGTTTACCCCTCTAATCCTACTTTTATTCCTTTCCTTTTTTTGTTCTGTCTCTCTCCAGGTGGATATGAACCTGAATGAGGAGAAGCAGCAGCCTCTAAGGGAAAAAGACATTATAATCAAACGCGAGATGGTCTCCCAGTACCTCCACACATCTAAAGCTGTCAGTACCAAAATAAATGTTGCTAATACAGTGTGCTGCAGGGAATTAGCAGCTTCGTGCAAGTCCTTTTTTTCTTCACTGGCTAAATCAGCACAAGCTACAAAATGTTTGGTCCTTTACATGCCATAATGTCCTACGCAAAACACATAGTGATACAGTATATATGGGTTTTGTCAAATTTACTTTTAAAACGTATCGAATGAAGCTAGACTGAAGTGTTATAAGGCCCAAAAAAGGGGGATCAGATCATAAGGTGAAACTGTAATCTTAGACTGATTGGTCAGACATGCAGACAAGGCCGTTCCTTTATGCCCGTGTTCAGGATTTATCTTTGCTTATGCAGTTGTAGTGTGTCCTTGCTCAAGTGAAGACTGGATTGTTAAAGACATTTTACAAATGTATTCACTGATAAAATGTAGTCAGTGAAATTTTACAACCACGATTGGGAGGACCAGCTACTCTTCTAGTAGCTGGGTGAATAAAAGCAGCAGGTGTAATATAATCAAATATATAAAAGCGAGTAGCTCAAAGGACCTACATAACCAAGCACAGATGGTTCATAGCACAGTTCATTTAACTGTGAAACAAGCTTATTAAGAGAAAATCCTACACACAGTAGCCTTTAATTCTGTAAATCCAAATTTTAAATTAAGCTTGACTGTCTCCCTCGGTGCCCTGTTGTCGTGCTTTCTTGTGGAAATAACACCAATTACAGCATGTCATAAGACAAATATAAATGCAGAATAAAAAGTGATTTTGTGTTTGTATACTCACTTTGTCTGTTTGGGTTTGTCAACTAGGGTCAAAACCAGAAGGAGAGCTCCAAATCAGCTATGATGTACATCCAGGAGTTAAAGTCAGACTATCGAGACACACAGCTGCTGAGCTGTCTGGAATCTCTGCGAGTCTCACTCAATAACAACCCTGTCAGGTAACGCACACATGTAGTTACTTATAGATTAGGGATATATAGGCTACAAAGAGGTCATAGCTCGGTATGAGTTTGGCACAGCAGGAAAAAATAACAAAAAACAAATGCATTTGTTTTTTTGTTTTGAACAGATAGTAGTGCAAGTCTTTAAGATAGAAAATATCCTCTTGCTGGGGAATGAGGTAAAATTTTGCCCACTGGCAATTTTGGTTAACGATTTTGATTGCAAGAGTAAGCAACATTTCGAAGACTTCTGTATTACACTGTGAGCAAATGCATTCCCAAAAGGCAACAGGTCACAACAGGGTATAAAACTATAAAACATAATATGAAATTTATAATACAAAATAAAAAGGATGAAAAAAGATAAAACGTTCACATTAGGAGGAGTGTTCGAATAAGTTCCACCTGGGGTATATGCCAGTGTAAATGCCAATTGCTTCAGTAATTGTATTATCCCAGAGTTGGGTTCCGCTTGTGAACTTTGGTTCAGTATTACGTGAATCAGTCTATATATTGCGTATTCTGTGTGCAGCTGTGTGCAACGAACTGTGACCCCTGTACCATGACATTTCGGCACAAATCCACAAACTGTTACAGCTCTATTACAGTGCCTATGAAAATAAAACACTGAACCAGAAAAATGCAGGTATTGCTTCCACTAAACTGTGTCAATATCTAGGTGTGGAGTCCAGACCTTAGTCCATATGATGCCACTTTGCAGCAAAGCTTTTAAAGCCAAGTTCAGAGCAAAGATTTGCGATGGAACAAAGTCTTTTACAACGTTGCAGGGTTGCAGCGGTGGGAAGTTTCCAATCTCAGCTCGACTTAAACTGGCTGATGCTGTTGCCTGTGACCCAGCTGTCAAGTCACCACAGGCTGGTTTTAGAACATAACACACGTCAGCCAGGCAGCTTTTAGCAAAGTCCACTGGCCCTCTGGCATTCTCTGACAACAGCCCTCTGTACCAGCCAAGCCTGAGTCCATTTCAAACATCTCCACAGCTGCTATGTATGTTGGTCGCCGTCCTAGCTGTGTGCTGGTATCATACGGGGGGTAGCTGCTGCTGCTGGCTGTATGTGGGCATTTCACATACATAATAAAAGAACTAAGTATTTACAGTTACTTGTACCTGAAAAGCCAGAAATTGAAAAGGAAGTTCAGAGTTGTTGCTATGGAGATGATGCACCGTATCATCTAGTCGCATTGGTGTTAGTTCCAAGTTTCAACTTGTGTCATTGCGAATCTTTCGTGTGGACTAGACTCAAAAAACTGATCTATCATGTTCACCGCATAACTCGGCAAAGCTTTAGCCGTTTTGCCAAGAGTTAATCTCACTGATTGTGGTGCCCTGATGTGCTGAGGTGACCTTTTTACAAATGATTCAGTTGCTCCTAAAGAAGCTTCTGATAAAAACTGGCTTAAAGGAAGCAGATTCTGATGCAGCCCCTCAAACTGGTGATCTCTAAAAACAGTGCATACTAGAATGCTGATTGTATTTGGTGACTGTGCCATTTAAAAGTCCAATCAGTATATTTTTTACTATATACATTACAGGTTTGACCTACAGATAAATCAGGTGTTTCTTGACTATTATAATTGTAAACACTGGGCCATTTGTGCTTTATTTCAAACATTACAGCCCCAGAAAACATCAATAACATAGGTTAAGTCATGCGGTGATGGTCTGTTTTTCAAAATAGCTCTAATGATCTGAAG
Source organism: Plectropomus leopardus (assembly GCF_008729295.1). Classification (NCBI taxonomy): domain Eukaryota; kingdom Metazoa; phylum Chordata; class Actinopteri; order Perciformes; family Serranidae; genus Plectropomus; species Plectropomus leopardus. Next base: position 17,280,458 of record NC_056471.1, on the reverse strand, counting down.
TTTTGGACACTGGATCATTGGATTGTTCCTGTATAAGAAGGTGGAGAGACTATAGGCTGCAGCACTGCCTACAAACACAAACTAATAAGTGACTATTGTGCCATTATAAAATCATTAGAGTCAGTGACATCTACAGGAGTGAAGTTTGATTCAAGGCAAAAAAGACAAAACAGCTAAGTGTCATTAGAAAACAACAACAGATTTTTATAATATTATGAGATTTACTTTAGTAGGTCATGATAGTCCTTAAAGTTTGGCTGTATGCAGTATGTTGCTGAATCATGTCAACATGGCTTGTCAACAATTAAGTGCAAATTTCTTATTCAGTAAGTTAAAAGGCATACCAAAAAGACAAAAGAAAATCTTCAAACTAAAATGGGATAATGACATTGTGATGGCAGTGAGGAAAAGGGTACAGTTAAACATGAAAATGTCAAAAGCACAGAGCACTAATCAGGTGGTGTCACTTACAGCTGGGTGCAGAACTTTGGAGGTGAGGGACTGGCCCTGCTGCTGAATCTGCTTCGAAGACTACAGGAGGACAAAGACGAGTACCCGTAAGACTTGTAAACAACAGAATAGCAATTGTACTCTTTAACAATGAGTTTTTAATGTCTTTCTGTATCTGTCTTCCCCTCTCATTCCCCATTTAGAATAGTGGGAGTGAAATGTCAACACGAGATTATTCGGTGTCTCAAAGCCTTTATGAACAACAAGGTAAGAAAATTAACTTTTTTAAAAATAGGTTATCATTTAGTTGGCGTGATTGCACATTGTTGTTGTTGTTGTATGTAGTTTTAAGTAATAGATTTAGTAAAAGAATAATATATATCTCTTTTTCTGTCCTAGTTGTAGTGTAGCAATTCTTCCTCTAGAGGGCAATATGAACACAGTGTGACCAACTTTGGTCAGTTCATTACAATGAATGCAGTCAATGATAACCTTTGAGAGGGCTTCAGTGTGTTTTCAGTTTTCAGTGTGGTGCGGGGTCTAACCATAGGTAATTAGTATAAATCTCCTCAAAATCGATCAGATTTAATGATAACACATTAGTAATTTAGCATCATTGATGGGGTGCCTGCTAGAGACAAATTGATTTTGAGTCATCTGACATAACCATGAACGCCTGGTCTTTGCCTTGCTGCTGAAAATAATAGACTTAACATAATTCTGCTTTCTGACTTTAAACTTCATTTCTCTCCCCTTTAGTATGGTCTGAAATCCATGCTGGAGTCAGATGAGGGAATTCCTCTGCTGGTCAGAGCCATCAACCCCAGGGTGCCTCATATGATGGTGGATGCTGTCAAGCTGCTTTCTGCCATTTCAATTTTGGAACATCCGGAGAACCTGTAAGTATCAGTGAAATGCCGACACTAGTTGAACACACAAAAATTATGACCCCTGGACAACCAATTCTTCCCCACAGTTTAAGTTTGAAGCGCAGTTCTCTAGTCACAACAAATAGTAACTTAGCATTGAAATCGGAAATTGAACAAGTACATATCTAATGCTTTTGTCTTTCACTTGCAATAGAATGTACTTTTGAATTCGATTTTGTATTTATTTATTGTTCTTTGATGTAACAAAATGTAGCCAACTTTTACATGATGTTCATAACTGTCTTTTTTTTCTTTTTCTTTTTTATTTCTTTTTTTTACTTTTACAGTCATGAGCGTGTTTTGGAGGCCATTACAGAGGAGGCAGAGAGGCGTGACATTGAGAGGTTCCAGCCTCTCATTGCTGGCATGCAAAATCACAACATTGCTCTTAAGGTGCACATGAACACAACATACTCCACTCTGTATAAATCCCCATGTATGTTTTTGTTGACAAATGACACCAACCCAGTTGAATTTGATAGGCAGAGTTACTTAATGCAATCTGCAGTGTAAAAGAGTTACTCGACTGACAAATTTTGTGTTTTGTATTTTAGTTATCATCTATCCAGTTAGTCTAAATTGTGAAGCTGACTTTCTGAATTATTATTATTATTTTTTGGCAGGGTGGCTGCATGCAGCTAATCAACGCCTTGATCAGCCGGGGAGAAGAGTTGGACTTCAGGATCCATATTCGCTCTGAACTGCTAAGATTGGGACTCAGAGACCTGCTGACGGTACAGAAAATACTCTGGTTTGATCTTTTCTCAAAGTGACTCTAACAACACACATGTGCAAATCCTTACTCTTTGTGTCTCACTCTTGATGCCTCTGTCTTGCTGACTGGCTGAGACACGCTCATATGCTATGAAAACTTTCTCTCAACTGTCCAAGCTCAATGTTTGTCACACTCTTCCTGTCATTTTCCCCCTTGCCTTTTCATCCCTCCACCTACATCCCATCTCTCTCCCTGCAGGAGGTGCGGATGATAGAAAACGAAGAGCTGAGGGTGCAACTCACGGTGTTTGATGAGCAGGCTGAAGATGACTCTGAGGACCTCAAAGCACGTCTTGATGACATCCGCATAGAGATGGAATATCCTTTCACTGAGCAAAACTGTCAGGGTGTTTTGACCTTGAAAATCTATATACCTGGTTACAACATAACTTTGCACGTTTGTGGTTTGGTTACTTTACTAGTTTCATAAGTGCAAAGAATAATCATCATAATTGTTTTGTATAATGAAAGAATATTCATGATTCACACAGATGGGATGTAGAATTATATGCATTTATTCCTTTTATTTTAAAAATTAATGAAGCAATATACACTAAAACAGATTTCCTTTCTCTTCCCAGTTATCAGTCTGACCACTTACTTTGTTCCAAGACAGATGCAAAATGTATATTTTCATACTGATAAGCATAATCTTCCAGGTTCCGGGGACGTTGTAACCCTGTGTGAACTTTTTAATATTCAAAATCTGTCTTTGCCAATTAGCATGTCACAGACATCTGCTACTCATCTGCAGTGCAGTGAAGAATCAAACATCCAGCCACCACCAACACTATCTGTTTTTGTTCTACAGATAAGAGTCAGTCCAATTAGTAACACAACAACAACAGCAGCAGAAACTATGTAGTTAAGTATCTACTTCTTTTGTTGTATATGGACTTGAAGGTTCATTCCTCAAGTTTTTTGGATTGCTTTTTCTTTTCACAATTAAACAAACGCATTCAAGACATGGGACTGATGTTAGAACTCCAGTCCAAGCTGTCGGTTAACAGCAATATTGGCAAAACAGGAGACTTTCCCTTCTCCAGGAAGGTCAAGGGTAAAAAAGGGTAAAAAAACAATCAAAAAACAAAGGAAATCACCATGGGTGGGGGGCTGCTAGAATATCAATCAGTATCGTTCTACTACACTACACTAGATGTGAAAAGAGTCCCTTCAGAATTTTATTTTATGCCATTATGATCTATCGCCATCAAACCTGAAAGCCTATAATAATCTTGTCCTGATTTGATACATATTTACAGAGAAGGATGGAAAGGACATTGTTTCATCTTTATCTCACAAGTAATGTTCTGTACTCTTTGCCTTAGTGTGACACCAAGGATGGACAAGATTTATGTAACAATAAAGTCCCCCTTACTGTAACAGTGTACTTTCCAAAAAAGACCAACTGCTTTAACTCTGCTTTTGACGTGCAGTTCTAATTTTTAACACCAGGTGTCTCCCAGGAGTAACCAGTACAGTGTCAACACAGTCAGCCTTCCTTATTGCAACACTGAGGTCAAATGAAAGTTGAAATCATAAACATACATGTGTGATAAAACTGATTGTGATAGTTTTACAAGACATGTTGAAATTATATCACATTGTCCGTCCTTACACAACGAAGATCACCACATGGACTATAAGTGAGGTCTCTGTTTCATTTACATGTAACTACAATTCTGAAGTGTACAAATGACAGATGTGCTCATGTTTTTTAATATATATTTTTACATTGTCTTAGTTAAGCCTTAACTGTCTTTGCTTCAGTGATGTGAGGGAAGTGTTTGAGATTGTTGTCAACACTGTGAAGGATTCTAAGGCTGAAACCCACTTCCTGTCCCTGATGCAGCACCTGCTGCTGATCCGTAATGACTATTTGGCCAGGTAACACATGAACATGACACATTCATACATGGCGATACGCACTCACACATACGCCTCTTCACACATTCACATGTTAGAGCTGATACTGTACCGTCTTGGATTTACTTATCGCAGCTTTTCTTTTCTTTTGATATTTGATAAATTGTCTTTTATGGGTAAGAAATACTAGAGGAAGGCTAGTTGTTAAATTGTTCTAAAAGATTGATAAGCAGATAATAGCTGCATATAGCATAAGGCAAATATGCAGAGGTGAACTTCAGAATCAGAATCAGGAGGAAGAATTCAGACTCCTTACTCAAGCACCGTGCAGCCATACCATATATGTATACATAAAAGTTCTTATGTAACTGTCACTGGAAATGTATTTTGCAGCACCAATGCAAAAAAAAAAAGCCAAAATAACCAAGACAGAGGGAAAACGTAAAAAGAAATAGTTCTTCCTTCTCTTAAATTCCCTTTCAATTCCCTCTATTCATTCGCCTCTCCTTCCTCTCAGCCCTGTCCTCCATTTGCTGTTTGTTTTCTAGAGCACCGTTCAAAGGCTGAGAAATTAATACATGCAAAGAAGTCCAATTCCATTTTAATAGAAATGAATGCCATCACCTCTTATCACCAGAAATATGCTAATGTCTCTCCCTGTGTCTCCCAAAGCCCTTGGGGGTTTAGCTAGGGAAACAGAGGAGAAAGGAGGAGTGAATAATTGAATGACAAGACAGGGGTAGAATAATGTTGAGGACAAGTCAAGAGATGTTCGCCATAGTGTATGCGCATTCACACATGCATGTCCACTTCCACACTCAGCAACACAAAAGGGAGGAATGCTTTGCTTTACTTAATTTCACAGAAAACCGGCAACAAAAACAACGTGCAGGCATGCACATATCTGAGCTGAGGTAGTTGTATTGTTGGTCACTGTTGCCTTAAATGTACTAGACAGGAAGGAAATGGTGGTTTATTTTTAACAAGGTTTGGGGAATAAATTGTGATGATGGAAAAGGTAGCTCGAGCAAATAGTCCCAGCTGAGGTCTTTTTAGCTCCTTTCTCATCCATCCCTCCCTCTTTCCTAAACTGCTTTCTCATCCAGGTGATCCAGTGGAACACAATGGAGGTGGTCTGTAATGGACTCCACTGAGACAGGAAGTGAGGGTGGGAGGGAGAACTGTAGAGGGGCTGAAAATACAGCTTGATAATTACAGAGATGAAGAGAGAGGTGGTGGAGGGCGAGACGATAATGGAGATGAAATTGAGAGTTGAGGTAAATTGCTAGATAGATGTTGAGAGAAGAGGGAGGGATGTGGAGGGAATGGAGGGTTTGGCATTTGTGTGGGAATAAATGAAAGTACCTGCTTCTCTGGTCTGTTTTTAATTCTTGGTCTCACTGTGTTCTGGTCTCATGTGGAGATGGAGGCCTGGTAATTAGCTAGAATACACAAATGGAGTCTTTGCATTGTCATACTTATAGACATACTGTGCATAAATGCAGACTGTACAGGGCCTAATGACCAAATGGATGCAGTTTAAAAATCCAATGACATGTGGATTTTAGCAGTAATCAAAATGATATCGCCTTAGGCCTACTAACTGGCTAACTGGCTTTTCCCTAATATGCCTGATGTCTAAATTTAATGTGCTCAGGATAGTGTAGAATACCAAATTTAAGATACAGCCAAATACAAATCTATTTCCACTTTGACTTCTTTTTCTTGAATGACACTAGATGGCTCTCTCGCTCCACGGATAAATCTGAGCTTCAGGAAAGGAAGAAAAAAACCCAAAAAAAACCTTGAAGTATAGTGAAGGAGTGGAATAAGTGTTAGACAAAGGCAGAGTGACTAACAGAGACAGGGGAGGGAGGGAGACAGAATAAATAAAGTATTGAGTTTGTGACTCTGGCAGCATCTAATGGGGTCAGGGAATAAGACACCTCCAAAATTGAGTGTCTGTGTGAAGTTGCCTTGATCAGACACGGGGCGCTGGACATACACCAACACACTCTCACGAAACACAGTTGCACACAATCAATCTTTGTGACAAGAAACTCAAACTGTCATGCTCACACAGACAGCCAATCTCACTCGCAGACAAAGTGACAAAGCATGTGTGTTCACACATTTGTCTGAACAAATGAACCGACTTGCTCTTTGTCAGTCTCGTCCTCTGTTTAGATGATGTGACAGATTTTTTATTAACGCAGACTGCACTGTTATGGTACAACACATACATTTGATATCATTATTGCTATTGTGGACACAACATGGACAGTTTTTTGTAAGAGTGACATGTTCTTTTTTTTTTTTTTTACCCCAAAGCATCACATTTTGACTCTCCCATTGTTACTCTCCTTCCATCCTTCTCATCTTATCTTCCTCTTGATTTTACTTTCTCGCTGTCTCCTAATCTATCTCTCTGTAAATCTGTCACTTGCTCCTTCCTGCAGGCCTCAGTACTACAAGTTGATAGACGAGTGCATCGCTCAGATCGTGCTTCACAGAAATGGAGCGGACCCTGACTTCAAATGCCGTAACCTCAGCCTCAACATCGAAGGCTTGATAGGTAAGTTGAGACTGAAATGCACATATGATCTTTCTTTTTCTTTCTCAAAGTGTGTATGGGCCTTCTGAACATCAACCAACACCCATCAAATGTAGAGTTGTATGTATGTGTTTCCCTAATCAACACAAAATTCACATGGACCAGAAAAATCAAACCTTGAAACTTTCAGTCAAATTTCACGTTTGGTCTTCCCCCTCTAATCACTGACACGATTACCGTGATACTGTCAATGTCATACCTGCCCTTTGTGATTTAGCCTTAATTTGGTCAAAATACACATTATGTAGTACAGTTGCATGGTTTACAAATGTGCAGTGGCCCAAAATCACCACAGGATGGAGCCAGAGCGGCAGTGTGTGTTAAAGTGTGTTAGTGTGGGCTGAATATTGCCACAGGTTTCAGTCATAGGTTGGTGGTATGAAATGAACTTTATCAAGAGGATAAAAGCTTTATCTCAAACAAAGCAATCCCAGAGTCTGATTTCACAGTGTAGCAGGTGATATTTCTTTGTCCTTCTCCAGTGTTTGATCCCTGACACACACTGATAGATTGGTTTGATGCTATCTCTCAGGCACAGGTGGTGAATTTATTAATATAACAAAAGTCAGTAGAGCTCATTTTGCAAGCAAAAGATAGGTTCACCTTTTTTTTTAAAGTCTTTTTGAAAGCAACAATGAACAATGTTGATGACTGTCTAAATGCAAAAAATACCCCCCCACACACACACACCCAATATTCCTGTGAAGTTAATGAAAATAAATATTCCACTAATATTCCAGTTTACATGCCGCTGAGCATACTCCGAGTAACGTGCAGTAACGTGTCGTTCATCATGCCAAAATATAGAAGAAAATATGAAGGCATCCAAAACTCCTTATGACATTTTGCTTCATTGCATCAAAATAGGATTTTTTTAGAGGTTGTTTTACCGATGGTGGACTTGTTTGACCATGTGAACATAGCCGCTCTCTTTAATTTCTTAAACCACCTTATTGAAAAGGCCAGCATTGTGATATTTTCATACATCCTAAAAACCTGTGGATATCAGTCGTTCATGATGTTTAAAAGTCGTCGTGTTTCTCCTTCTGACCATAAATGTGGGATTTTCTTTTGGGCATTTATTTCTACCACAGCCTTGCAAAGTGTTTGCTATCCATGACAACGAACAGAGCTGACCGTTAACAGGCAAGATGGCATGTGTTCCAATCTGCGTTAAAAACCCATTTGAGGGGGGTGCCCAGTAGCTCAGTTGGTAGAGCGGACGCCCCATATACAGAGGCTATGTCCTCGCCACAGTGGCCGCTGGTTTGATTCCAACTTTGGCCCTTTGCTGCCTGTCATCCCCCCTCTCTCTCTCCCCTTTCCCGCTTAAGCTGTCCTATCTAATAAAGGTGAAAAGCCCAAAAAAATCTTCAAAAAAAACAAAAAAATTGAGACTCATATTCCCAATGTGCTGTTTACAAGCCCAAAAGTGCTTCTAAAACATGAATAATACTAGCTCATTCCACATGTCTTATTCAAAAAATGCATGAATAATAATAGTTCTGAATATTAGTCGGCATGTAAGCATTGTCAGTGTTTTTTCTGCTGAATTGACCACTCTTTTTCATTAATTAAAAGATTCTTTGCTTATCACTTGCAATGGGAGTGATGTTGAACTAAATTTACGGTCCTTGTTCTGTGCAAAAATACAATCTAAAGTTTATCTGAAACTAATATGAGGCTTCAGAAATTTGAATTAATCAAATCCAGCTGAGTACCTTCCAGAGTTACTGACTTTTCAGCACAAAGTTCCCTCTTTGTGTTACGATGCCTCTGCTGCAGCTCAGCAAGAAAACAGTGTCGGGGGAAACAGAAAAAGGGAATTCTAAAAAGACTTTAGAGGATATTCACTTGATTTGATTAACTCAGACTGCTGAAGCCACATTAGCTTCAAATAAAACATTTGAATACATTTTTGCACAGAATGAGGACTGTAGATTTTTCCTCTTTCGCTTCCATTGGAAGTGCTTTAGAAAAGGATCTTTTAAAGGCTCGAATGAAAAAGAGAAATGATTATAGCTAGCTAAAACTGCTTCAACATGTATGCGCTACCTGACCACAGTTTCAAGACAGAAATGATTAAATGTGAACCTTTTGTCTAAGTGCCTGTGAGCAAGACGCAGAATCTAGACGAGTTACAGGGTTAACACAGACTTTTTAGGGGGATCAAGAAAGCATTATGATTTCACTGATGTTTGTCATTTTTGTATGTAAACATTAAATGCTGAATTATGATAAAAAGTGGTGCACGTGCATGTGGAATTTTGGACTTGAGTGACAACACTCAGTGTTGACTAGGAAACACCTGCTGACTATAGTAAACTAAACCAGAGCGTAATGGAGGTGCAGGCCATGTCTCAAGAGTTCAATACTCCTTTATGGCAGGTCTCCGTTGCTCACCGCAGGAGGCTCTAATTGCACTGCTTCTAAATGCGTCCTGACACACACACAGGCTGGCTGGCCTCCTTTAAGGCTGCTAGAGTTATTATCGGTGGAAAGCAGCCCAATTCTGCCCTGCATGCATTATTTAGTGTTTTTCTTTGAACTCTGAAATTCAGCACAGTTTTTTCCTCTACATTCTGGCTCCCTTAGTGCTCTCTATTCGAAGTTTGTCCCATTTAGCCTAGCCACCATGACAGAAGTATACCCCCCCTCCCTTCCATTACACATCCAATAACCATGTAAACTCGTACACAAATGCACACTCCGAAATTATGTGTGGGTTGGCATATTATTGTGAAGTTCTTTCATCCGGCAAAATCTTCTCTTTCACAAAATAGACTTCTCATTTTGCTCTGCCTTGCTTACTAGCTTATCTAGATATAAAGAATCCTGCATAGTTTCAACTCCTGTTTCTATAAGCCATATTTTCATTTCAACTGAAGACTCAAATTTTATCTCTTCACAGTCTGTGCAATTTACCATCTATAAGTCAATGCAGTTTCTTCATTTTCTATTTTAGCTTTTCGCAGCTCTTCTCTCATTGCTATCTATCTGTTTGATCCCTCTCCTGGGCATCATGATTAGCAGTCTTTGATCCAGTGACTTTGTGGCATTCATCTTCATGCTAATTAGTTCTTTTACTGCACATGCTCGCTAAGCCCCTGGGCACTGAACCACCTGTAGGCCCTGCAATTATTCAGTAAAAGTACCCCGTTGGTCAGTCTGTGTCCTTTTCACCTTGTCCTCTGCCAAGCAGAACCCCTGATAATGGATTACTTCCAGACTGTTATATGGGCTTTCATTTTTGAATATAAGAATTTGATATGAATTGGTGTGAGGTGTATTTCGCATAGAGGGAAATTAGTGTGCTCCCACTTCATTCACACATACACACAGCCAGACAAAGGTGTGTGTATTGGAGGCTCAGAAGGTAATGATGTGTACAAGCAGCATGCAACAGATGGCATCCTGTTGTAATGAGATGCCTCCACAATCTTCTCACGGATCTTTGAGTAGTGTGATAAGGGAAAAATAGGGAGACAGATCGGATGCTTGCTCTGTGTGTACGCATCTGTTTGTGAATGTATGTGGGCGCACAGCATGTGCCAGACTGAAGGGTGCGATGTCTTCACGCCCAGACGTGTGCAGGTGCATTGTCTGAAACCCTTATCTTATCCACCACCTTTTTTTGTTTTCTCCTCCTTTCTTTTTTTCCTGTCTTCTGTCCTGTCTGTTTGGCCATAGACAACATGGTGGACCAGACCAAGGTTGAAACCAGCGAGGCCAAAGCAACAGAGCTGGAGAAGAAGGTGAAATGCACACAAATAAATAAATAATTTATATTGAAAATCATAAATGCACACTCACACACAACACTATGGAAAGACATATATACATGTCATCCCAGAGGCACACAAGCTATTAGACACAAAGAAAATAATTTATTGTAAAATTAACATTTTCCCCTCACACACACACACACACACACACACACACACATACACACACATATGCTGGGACTGTAATGAAATTCTATGCGGCCGGTGTTTGACATGAAATGGCAAATGAGAAAAATGAGGGTCTGAAGAGAATGAGCATGCATGTGTCTGATAGCCACCCAACAGACACATACTCTTACCGGCTTGCAAAAAAACACATGCAACACACACATTCACACAAGGGGGTAAATGCCTTGATTGCGGTGTGCTGCTGCCCTGATGTTTCTGTCCCAGTGACAGGATAATTGCAGAGAGGGAGCTGAAACTAGCCTTCATTCAGGCACACATAAAGACACACACACTCACGTGGGATCTTATCCATCGAAGGCACGCACATCCACACAAACACACATTACACGAACACACTTGGATTCATTTTCGTTGACCACATACACACATACACACCATATTGCTAGTTGTCTATGATGGGGTAATTGCAGGCAGTCTCTTTGGCAGGAATTAGGGATGAGGCTGTCAGGACGCTGACAGCGAGAGTAACGGATCTGCTGTTGGCAAATTAAATGGCCATGTGTGTCGGTGTGTTCATGTAGTCATGTGTTTGAATGCTCCTCTCCTGTTTGTCTCGTGTCCTACAAGAAAAATCCTTGAAGATATAAGAAAGTGAGAAAATTAAAATTGGGGGTAAAATGTTTCTCTTCCTTTTTTTTTGGGATGTGAAGGCTTTAAAATGCAAGTGAGAAGTGAGCTCATACAAGTGCACTGAAGCATCCTAACTCCATAATTGACACTAATTTGCAGTGTAAATTATACAATGAAACTGAAAGCACTAGACTGCAGGAAATGGCTTCTGCAGGTCTTTGAGATACGGAAACTGCTGCAGCTTCAAGAGGAAGGCTAAAAGCTTGTGCACGCAAACACACTTTGCTTCCATGTTTCATTGGAGAACCCGGGTGTTTTTGTAGCCTCAGGGATGATATTTATGAGGTTTATTTCAAATTACTTTACTGCTTTTCAATCATCCTTAAAAAGAAATGGTTTATAAAGCGATGTAGCCTTTGAAGTGCTCAACCTTAATCTTGTAGTAGCGTGGCTCTGAATTGTATTAACATTATATTCATTCTTTGTTCATTTATGTAGTCTTTATTTTATAACAAGGAATTCTTTAATATTTTAAAGATCTAGTTTGTAGGATGTAGTGGCAACCAGTGGTAGGGCTGGGTATCGCTTAAAATATTTTGATACCAGTACCAACACCCTTCAGGTGATTCTGAGACCAATTGGATATTTAATTTGATTCCTGTAATGTAAATGAAGTGGCGTGTAGCATAACCATACTTTTGAATGTTTTGGTGGCGCCTCAGCACACAGAACTGCCAACTCAGTCATAAACACTGCACTCGACAGTGGCGGAGCTAATTGTTAGCATCACATGGCTATTGTTACATGATGCTTATTTACAAAATTATCTGCATAGTCAAGCTGTTTTGGTGTCAGTTTGAGTTTGTTGGGATTATTTATCAGCTCAGTGTTGGATGTTAGCCACAGCTGCTGTGTTAGCTCGAGGTAACCACCAGACGTTGAACTGAACAGTAACAGAAAGTTTACTGATCTGGCAGAGGAGTCAGGACAAAACTGAACCTTCTCCTGCATGCCAAGCATGTAGGAAAACTATGGTGGCTGCAAAATTATACGAATGGCGTTATCGGGAGAGCCAGAGTCTGGTCTGTCTGTTCTGCTACTGAAAGACAACATGACGAACTCGATGGGAAAGGGCCTGCTATATATGCAGATATAAACAACTCACTCTAAGGTAATGAAAACATAGCAATTCTTATTTTGAGGGGATTAGAAACCATTCCTGCTAAAAGATCCCCACTAATACACACTGGATCTTTAAGATATTTCTAGAGTATTATATTTCAGGACATTAATTTTACTCTGTATTTATTTTTTAAATTTATTTTTAGGGTACTCAAGAATGTTGGTTGTTTTTTCCTCACACAGTATCATTATGATATTACTATGTGCATGGTAGGTTTTCATGGTCTGTGCCTCCTGTCCAGGGGAAGAGATTTGTTTTGCAGGTGAATGAGGCTGTACTGCATAAGAAGAAGTTGCACTGGATTAGCTGAATATTCATCACACCAGCACATCAGGAACACTATTTTCACAACAAAGGCGCAGTATCCATGCAGTCCTGGTTCCAGTGGGACCTTTTGTTAGAGCCTGAGTGAAATCTGAGAAAACATTGTTCACTGCCCTCAAGACATGTCTCCGTCTTGAAGTTTACCACTTCATTAAAATCTGGCTGTCACGTTGAAGGAAATTGTAACTGAGTCTAATGCTTTCTGTGACCCTTTACATGTGCATTAGCTGGATGCAGAGTTGACAGCACGCCACGAGTTGCAGGTGGAACTGAAGAAACTGGAGGGTGACTATGAGCAGAAGCTGCAGGACTTGAGCCAAGAGAAGGAACAGCTGTCCACTTCTAAGCAGGAGCGGGAAAAGGAGAACCAGGGACTACAGCAACAACTAAGCACTCTGCAACAGCAGGTACACACAAACACATACACCCACCTACCCACCTGTCTATGGGGCTCAATGCCTTTTAAATTCCACTAAATCTGAATCTTGATTCTAGTGCGTTTTTTACTGTAGAGTATTTAGTCAATAAGTTTAATATGACAACTTCTTTCAGTACGTTTTTGATGTGTTAAGTATTCTTAAAGTTAATGAGAGAATCCACTGAAATAAAAGTGAGTTGAACCTAGTACGACACTTACAGAAATCTTTGTGGTAAGTTGATCAGCTCAAACACAATTCAAACAGTATTTCCATCATTGCTTGATGCCATTGTCAATTAAAAAAGCCACAACATAAGGACAGAATCGATAAAGTTTGTGTCAGATAATCAGATCGGTCTTGTTTAATGTCCTGGAAACACATACACACCAAACAGAAGTTTCTGTTTCTAAAGCTGCAAGAAGGAAAAATATTTTGAGGCTTAGCGAAATACAATATTGCAGAAGTCTAAGCACCAAAAAGTTGTCCAACATCTATGCACACCCACACAAACACACAAGCCTCCTGGCCTTAAATGATTTAGCCAACTGCTAGCACGGCATGAAAGAGGGGGGAAAAAAACAACTAAAAGGATATCGTGAGAAGAAGCCAAATCCTTCGCAGATTAAGAAACTCAATAAAAACATGGATAGTGGGGGAATGGGAGTATAAAGAGTGACTAAAGGGAGAAGAAAGGGAAAGAAGGGAAGGATGGAGATGGGACAAACGGAATATTTAAAGGCCAAGATACACATGCGGGTGTGTGTGTACATACACACACATACAGTAGGGAAGCAAAGATGAGGATTGTTTAGCTGTCAGTGTCCTGCTGCCACACCAGCTGGACTCTGCCTCACAGTGACACCCAAATTCACAAACACACCAAGTGACCCAGAACAGTCTGCCTCTGTGCATGTGTGCTCATAACCACATGAAGATGTTTCTCTGCATGTGTTTGTGTGTGTGTGTTTGCGTCTGTCAGTAAGAGAAGTACACAGCTTCCAAAATGAGCCTCATCCAAAGTGGCTGATGCCAGCAGAGTCATCGTCTCACCACGCGAGAGCCCAAACACGCATATGCACACACAGTTGTCCAACGCATCAACAGCATCACCAGCCAGGCATCAGACAAGCTTCTCATACTAAGATGGCTCACTTTCTCTGTGTTTGAGGCACTGCCCATCCAAGATTTCTTCACATGTAGAGATCTCTCACTGTCCCGCCGTGTGATGCCGTGCCCAACTTTTCATCTGCTGCCTCACTAAGAAAGCTTGCCTCGGAGGCCCTTTATGTCTGTTACTGTCTTCTTTTCAAAGTCCGAGGAAACGACACAAACAATTAGTTACGCTGCGTACACAGACACACTTTCACATGCACACTGTTAACACTTTAATCACAACTAAGAACACAGAGAGTAAATAAACTTCTCTATACTTTAAATTGCATATAGTATATCCACATTCAAAGCCTAGTCCTCTCTCATAGGCCACTTTTTACTGGCTTGCTTTAATGGCTTGGACGGTTTCTCAATAATTGTCGCCTCACTGATGTAAATACTGAAATTAGTATTTCAGTGTTGAAATAAAAAATTGATTTCACCCCCACTTCTAATTTAGAAGTTTGTCCTCCTGGTACAAACTTTTTCTTTTGAATTCCTCTGTGGACTTAATTCCCCCCTGTTATGTTTTTCTCTCTACGCCTTGTCCTCCATTCTCTCCCATCTCTCCCAAAAGTCAATCCTACCCAGACTTTAATCCCTTTTTTATGTCGCTCTTTCCCCTCTTTTGTTCTGCTTCTTTTTCTCTCAAATCTAATCACTCTGTTGGCATGGCTATTCATGGGAAATGGTGGAAGTTGCCAAAGCTTATACAAAATTAATGTCTATTCAGAAATAATAAACAACAAACAACATACAGTGAAGTCATGCTAATATTAAAAAAAAAACTGTGTATGATGTGCAGATTTACAATAGCATGTCCGTATGTCCATGGTATTTTAATTCACGTTTATGATAACATACTGTATTGTTACCTCCCTGCAGATTGACAAGTTGTCTAAAGATCTGGAAGAGGCCAAGACCAAAGTTGTCACAGTTACTGTTCCTGTGCCAACACCCGGTTTGCCCCCTCCACCCCCTGCCCCTCCTCTCCCTGGCCAGAATGCTGGTGGCCCCCCTCCACCTCCACCTCCGCCCCCACCCCTTCCAGGCCAAGCAGGCATCCCTGCTCCTCCACCACCTCCTCCTTTACCGGGTCATGCGTGTATTTCCTCTCCCTCCTCCCCCACCTCCTTTACCAGGCATGCCAGGACCTCCGCCACCCCCGCCCCTTCCTGGCATGCCAGGACCTCCGCCACCCACCCCCGCCCCTTCCTGGCATGCCAGGACCGCCACCCCCCCCTCCACCCTTACCTGGGATGGGTCTCCACCACCACCACCACCACCTCCTGGGTTTCCTGGTGCTCCTCCCCCACCGCCAGGCCCAGGCATGCCTCCACCTCCACCATTTGGAATGGGAGGCTGGGGAGCCCCTGCACCACCTGCACTGCCTTTTGGGCTCCAGCCTAAGAAAGAGTACAAGCCTGAGGTCCAGCTGAAGAGAGCCAACTGGAGCAAGGTCAGACCTGAGATCGATGGTTCAATATGTTCTAAATTTTCAAAGAGGGATTGTAAAATTGCAAGTTTTATTTTTTTTGCAGGCAATGTTAGCCAAAACGCAATTAAGCCTAAAAGTTTATCTCCTATGTATGTGATAAACTTTTAGGCTTAATTAGGCTGTTTTGAGAGTGAGCAACCTGTAGAGAATGAAGCGCACGATGAAAAAGGCCTTGAAAGTTAAGCTAAAAGCAGCATAAACCAGCAGTTACCTTCTCACTTAACTACGAATGTCCACTTTAAATCATTTGATTTAACTTAACCGTTTATATTTTTGTGGACACTTCTTTCCCCAGGTGATTTTTTCTGAATTATGGTTTTTACATCTCCAGAAAGTTTTTGATGTTGTTGTTGTTATTGTTTAGCACAATTAGATGATGTTGTGCTTGCTTGTCATTGCATCAATCTGCCAAAAATAAGTGTTGAAAATTAGGTGGTTGATGGCACATCAGCATACTGTATTTCAGCTTCTCAGTGTCCACATTAGTTAAATTCTCATGTAAAAACAGGGAGGGATTTTTATTGTGAATAGTTTTAGTGAAATTTAAAGTTTGTATGTAATTTACTGTGCTAGGCTATACCATGCAGTTGGTAATAGCTTAGGTAGCTTAGGGCATTCTTTAGCGCGTTAACAGCGAGATTCTGACCCAAAGTGACTTGCATGCACACGTGTATCTCATGACTATGTGCTTCATGTTCTTCTCCACCCTCTCATCTGTGATGGTTAAAACATCAAAACGGGCCTCTGTCTTTCTTTAGCCTAAAGCTACTGTTTAATGGCTTCAGCAGACTTCATCAGCATTTAGCTTCTCTCTCTGTCTCTCTCTCTCTCTCTTTCTCTCTTCTCTCTCGGGCTGGTGAGAGTGTTTGACGAGGATGTCACAGAAATTGCTTTTTAATAAGCCTTCTTCTTTTAACTGCACCACTGAAAGATAATTAAATTGCTGCTAGAAAGGACAGTATTCTTTTGTAATTTAAATTAACTTTTTTTTTCTGGCTTGGTCTCATCGTCCTTTTTGCGTGCTCTCTTGCTTTTCTTTCTTGCTCCTTCAGCTCATCCCCATATCACATTTCCTTTCCCTACTCTCTGTCTTCTCCATCCTACACCCCCATCCCTGAGGCTTTGTCCATAATGAAAGGACTGATATCTGTAAATTTACTACCACTGCTTTCTCTCTGACTCTCTCTGTTTCACTTTCTCTCTTTCTCTTCTCCTTTAATGAGAACACTCAGAAAGTGGAGGAAAAACACACAAAGTTAATTGTGACTTGTGACCAGAAGAGAGAGAGGAGGGAATAAAGAGAGAGCGACCGAGTAAAAGAAGGAATGGGAGGAGGAAGAAAAGCAGAAGCTTCTTCCTTTTTTGCATTTCTGTGTGTGAAGCTCTAAAGCGCAAGATGTTTTGTGGTAGAGACAGTGTGCAAAGATGAAAGAAAATAACTACCTGTTTCCTCCTCTTTCTTTCCTCTTTGTTCCTTCCTTCCTTCCTCAACCCTTTTCTACCATCATACCCCTGCCTCTTCCTTTTACAGCCCGGCTGTTGCTTTTGTTGTGCCGACTTCTTTATCTGCTCATCTCATTGTGTGCCAGGTGCACAGACGACCATTTTTGGAAAACTGAGTCAATTTGATGATATGGTTATCTAACAGATACAATACATCTGCCTCTCTCTTTCTCTCTCTCTCTTCTTCATTTTATCTCTTCATATATTTTTATCTCTCTTAGATCGGACCCGAGGACCTCTCTGAGAAGAGTTTCTGGACCAAGGCAAAAGAGGAGAAATTTGAAAACAATGAGCTCTTTGCCAAACTCACCTTAACCTTCTCCTCACAGACCAAAAGTGAGTGTGTAGCTTGGGTGTTTTCACTACTGCTGTTATCATGTTCTGTTTTACAGTAATGACCAACATTTTTTCCCTCTTTCTCACCTCTCCCACATCCCTCCCCCCTTTCCCCAATTCCATGTCTATTTTGATTTTCCTGCTCTGCTTCCATCAGCAACTAAAGGTAAGAATGTCACGCACACACCTCCAATTTAGTTTTTTTTTCACACATTCTCTCCAGCCTTTCTCACCTTGCTCTTCCTCTGCTTGGAGGACACACAGCACATTTACATTATTCAGCAATACTGTGTCAAAACAGCATCTCGCACAAGTTCATGAATAAACCAGCCACACCTGTGTTTGTGTATGTGTTCATCTCCTCAACAAGCCCGTGACTTGTGCGGAGACAGAGCACTAGGTGAGATGAACTGGGACTTGGGGACAGAGGGAGAGATGGACAAAGAGAGGAGGGTAGAGGGAGGGGATAAAGAGAAGGTCACTTATGTCCTTTGACTAGCCACCTGCTGTCCTGGCACAAAGCGCTGACACACAGGCGTACGCTCACGCACGCACACCTGTCCACTCCTATCACCTTGTCCCTGTGTCACCGAGCCTTCTGCTCTAACTCCTCCATATTCATATCATAACCAGGACACCAGGAAATCACAGACAGACAGTGTGTGTGGTTGCGCATATAATTCTATCTGACCTTCAGAATCAGACTCAGTACACATACACACACCGACTCTCGCCCATGTCATATACATAAACAGAAGTGTGCATGCACACGTGGCTGATGCAAGCTGTTGATGTCAGTTAAATGTCAGTGTTGGCAGCTGTCCCATCTGCATTCACCTGTATGGCAAGTCCTTACATCTGCCTGTCACTCCTTGATTTGACCCCTCCACCCCTTTGGCCTGTGCACCCACGCCTCCACTTTTTATTGGCTGAGACAGCCGCCTGTTCCAGTTGATGTCTAATAACCTTTTCTGAGAGCTGACTATAAAGACACCGTGGCCTTTTCATAGCCCCACACCTGTCTGTATGTCTGCCTGTGCGGATGTACTCTCTCTGTGTGTGTGTGTGTGTGTGTGTGTGTGTGTGTGTGTGTGTGTGTGTGTGTGTGTGTGTGTGTGTGTGTGTGTGTGTGTGTGTGTGTGTGTCGGGGGGGCAGAGAAGGGTAGGAGAGCGAGAGAGACGAGGTCCAGTCTGTTTATTACTCTCTATGTTTTGTTTTTTTCTTTTCTTTTTCTTGAGTCTCTTGAAGTTTGGTAGTTAGGAATAAAACATTATTTTCAAAATGCAAGTGGGATTTTATTAAGCTGTTGTGTAAGCATCTTGAGTTTTTGTGAGTGCGCATGTGTGATGTAATCCACACTGTGTCTGTGTTGTCTGTGGCTGTGCATGCAAACACGCCCAATAAGCAACCAGCTCTGGTTATGCACATCGACCTTTAACCTGTTGTCCTTCCTTCTCTTGCTTAAATACACCGCTCAAGGCGTAATACAATCTTCCTGACCTCCCTATCCTTCTCCTAATCCCTCACCTCTGGAAGCCCGGCTTCACTCTTCCTCATCCTCCTGCTCCTCCTCCTCCTCTTGCGCCTCCCATTCCTCGTTACCCAGCAAACAGACCGACACCACACCGAGCCACCGCTGACCCTTTCTGACCTTTCTTCCTCCTCTCCATCAGCTGCCCAGCAGTGCTGCTGGGGTTGCACACACACACACTCACCCACACAGAAAACAGACGTACGGGAGGGGGGGTAGTGTGCTCAGGGCAGAGTCAGAGGTGCTGACCTCTGAGGCTTGGTGGAAGAGCACAGAGCTGATGGTCGGAGACACGCCCTCTGGCTGCACATGCCTCTCATGGACACAGTTCCACACTTTGACACACACACACACACACACACACACACACACACACACACACACACAAGTGTGCATGTATGCATACATTTTATCTTTTGGTTTTTGTCTATTTAGTTATTTCCATTTTTAGTCTGTATATCTCTAGCTATGTCTGTTCTCTCTC
The DNA here is from genome assembly GCF_008729295.1 of Plectropomus leopardus. NCBI lineage: Eukaryota > Metazoa > Chordata > Actinopteri > Perciformes > Serranidae > Plectropomus > Plectropomus leopardus. The sequence continues at coordinate 17,260,850 of NC_056471.1, read as the reverse complement.
TTACTCATTGAAAGGGGACCAGGATAAATACTTAATCTAGGGCTAGTTTTCCTTCATGTACCTGTCCCATCTGCTGCTGAGCATGTCAGAATTTACCTAAACAGATATAGAGCAATCCTGAAAAAATCGTCAAGATTATAATTAAAACCTTTATTGTTTGTATTAGTTGATGTGACATTACTTCTGTCATGTTAAGATGGATTTTGCTCTAACAAGAGCAGCTCTTGTGAAATCCTATTTACAGTAGACATCCCCATAAGCCACTGAAGCTGTTATCAGACATTGAGCATCAATTATCTGCAGTTTGTTTATGTGTGCGTGATGAATCTATTTGCATCTGAAGAAAATCTATCACAAAACATTTCCTAAATGCTTCCAAGACTATGTGATGTTTGGCTGATTTCACATTTTGTTTTTTTGTTGTTTTTTTTAATGTAGTAAAATGTAATGGTCTCACTTAGCTGCTTTTAACTTCACATACATTTGCAGACCTTTTTTTTGCCTGTTACAATTGTATTTCAGCGTTGAGCCTACTTGGTTACATGTTTTCAATACTGGTTCTGAGGTCAGACAAGAGCACAACATGTCCAGACTACTATTTGAGAAAAAGCTCCATCTTACTGGATTTATTTCAGTCGGGGCTTCTTTACCTCAAGACTTTTCACCTTTCTCCTCCCAAACTACTTAACTTGCCTTGCGAACAACCATTGCAGCCAAGGCCACTGTTAGCACTTCTGTGCTGCTCAACAACTTTATTCATCAGGACTGAAGTACAAAATTAAGCTGTCAACATGGGAAATGAGAAGCATACATTATATAGTCAGTCAATAAATAGAGTCAGGTTTTGCTTTTTGAGGATGCAAACTGTCAAGGTTTTCAGAAGGTACATCACCTTTGGGAACAGCAGGCTACATGCTGGCTTTCTTTCTATGGTCAAGCTACATTTAAGTGGTGGATGTCTTTGTTTTACCTAAGCACCACTTATTGGATAGAAACTATATGATGATATATTCTTAATAATAAGACTACATGCTGCATTTTTGTTATGTAACTGAGCTTTTGAATGCGGTCGAGCTGATGCCCAGTCTGAGATAATAGCAAGCTGTTAACACTGTACATCTGTACAGCCTGATGACAGTGGTACAGCTTGGTATTCACAAGAATTTATTATGATGAAACTAGCCAAATTCCACTGCAATATGTGTGATAGAGAAATCATGCATATATACCACCATCTTCTTCCTGTAGACGTCTAGAAAAGACTGCTATTATTTTCTCCTGTTGTTGTGCTTTTCAAGTAAAAGAGCTTATAGTCAGAGAGCTGATATGACTATTTCCAATTGCAAACAGCCAGGTTGTTTAGATGAGAGAGTACGTGTGTGGCTGTAAAGTGTTTATTGTAGTGTATTAGGTTTCAGAAGGCAAGCTTATCCGAACATTCTCCCTTAAGCTACTGCTTCTCAATGCTTTACTTTGAAGTGCTTCTGTCTGTTTTCTGCTTTTTAGTGTTTGTTTTCCTCTTTCTTTCTTTAAATAATAATAATAATAGTAATATGAAGGGGTGGACAGAATCCAAACACTGTTTTTATGCGGTTACCCATTTTTTGGAAAGTGCAGAACAGTGGCACGGCTAGAATTCAAACACTGTTCATCTAATATGGGTAAAGATATCCTGAACTGTCCTTTTTTCACTTTTTTTTAGACTGTGTTTGATAGCAGGTGCCTTTTGAAGTCGGCACCTCAGATAGCCCAATTAGCAAAAGAATGAGAGAGAGAGAGAGAGAGAGCGAGAGAGGAGGAGGAGGAGGTGGGTGAAAAAAAGAAGAGTGAGCAGAGGGAAAGGCTGGGCTAGGGGGAACGTTGGTGATTAATTTGATTCGGGAGAGAAAAGGAGAGAAAAGGGCCAGGAGCATATATGATTATTAATCCTCATAATGTGAGGATCATTTTCATATCCCAATTCTCCAGCCTTTACACCCGTTCTTCTTCGGTGTCTCAGTCTCTGTTGCTGTGTTTCTGTGGTCTGTTGTATTATAGCCACCTCATTTTTTTCTTCTCCGGCGGGGTTGGGGGTGCCATCCATTGTGTATTGCTGCCTAACACACATATGCAACAGCACCTTTCTGCATAACGTTCGCCTCCTGTAAAATAACGACAAGTTTATTGCAGATGAATGCGTGTTTGACGGTGCAAGGGTGCCTGTATGCTGGCGTATGTGCTCGAGAGAGTGGGTGGTGAGCTCAACCACATTTACAAACCAATTATAATAAGCCTTTTGATCTCCCTGTGTTCTGAAGAAATCAATTTCCTTCTCTGTAGGTGTGTGTGTGTGTGTGTGTATATGTATGTGTATTTGTATTTGTGCGCTTAGTTTCCTCTTAGGTCTGTTCCATTCACTTTTCACCTTAATGAGCCACCAATCAGCAGGAAAACACCGTGTATGTGTGTGTGTGCTCATGCTTGCCTGGGGCCTCTCTCGGGTTGTAGACCAATCAGTTAAAGGGATGAGATGTGTCATGTATTAGCAATAAGGACCAAGAGGCATGGAGAATTATGGCGCAGTGTTGTTGATTAGGTCATTACATCTTCTGCTGAACAGAGTTCACAACATTTGGTGGCTTGTTTTTGTTGCAGTACACTGGCTCAAGGTCATTGTAAGCAAAAGGAACATTTCCATGCTAATGAAATAACTTAAGCAAACACATGTCTCCTGGTGCTGTTTTTAATTTTTTACATACAGCAGACTGATTGCAAGGCCGTTGCAAAAATGTCAGCTGTGTGATATATTGACACAGTAGATTTACCCCATGGTCATTCATAAGGCACAGTTCATGCATCATGAAAAAGAGTACTGCACCTTAGTGCAGGGGTGGGAATCTTGAGGCTTCTCATGGTTTTGATTATGATTTTAAGGTCTACGATGGGATAAAACATAACATATTTGTAATGATCCATTATTAAGGAAAACAGATGGACTTTCTTCCATAAACTTATATTAGTTACATGTAGAGTTGCATCATTGGTATGAGATTTTCACAGTACAGCAACAGATCAAAGATATCACATTATTATTATTATCAGTTAATTTGACCCTTAAGAGATTGAAAACAGAATGGTTTTTTGGCTTGGCAAACACTATTATAATTGAAACTTGTAAACTTTTGTTTTAATGGAAGTTTGTGTAAAAAAAAAAAATCAAATCCTTTTTAAAACAAATAAAACAATGGCGAGATCATCCATGTGGTTGCATTGTTTTTCAACATGGTTGATAAACAAATTTTCATGGTCTTACTCCAAGGTACACCTTGAAACCAGCACACGGCTGCAACCCAAAACACAATAGTAGATAGAAATGGAAGAAAATAAATGTAAAGCACATCTTTACATTTGTTCCGTTTTAGCATCTAGTTGGCTCAGCCATATGAAACATACAGCCCGTTTTGGTTACAGGTGTTACAGTGTGATCATAATGTTGAAAATTGGTTTTCAAATGTTTCAAATGTTTCAAATGTTATTTTCAAATGCTATTATTTACTTTTTTTGCATTGAGAAATAATCTTAAAAGAGATAATCATGATGCATCTAAGAATTCATGTTTTTTAACCCCACCCTAGTTTTAGTGGTCTTTGATTCTGCACCTGATGGCCACAATATTGCTAATCCATATTTGACAGGCCTGATAAATTACATGCAAGTTTTTGTTGAAAATGGCTACAGGTTAGAAGGTGAAGACCCTGCTTTTCTCTTCAGTGGTCTCCTTTCTTGCCTCCCTCCTCCTCCTCCTGCATCCTAGTTTCATAATCCCCCCACATCCCACTTCTCGGAGATGTTTGTTTTTCACTGTTGGATCCCCTCTAGGTCACAGCCAAGAAACATTTGTGAGTTTGTGTGTGTGTGTGTTTGTGTGTTTGTGTGTTAGTGCGTACATTTGTGTGCATGATTGTGTATAATTAGGGAGAGTTTTAGATAACAGTTTATGGGGAGTGTAGACTCAGAGCTGCAGTCTCCTGAGACTATTTAAAATATGTACTAATAAAGCACTTAGATGACTAAATGAGGAACGGGCACACTTTATTAAGCCATAAGAGTGTTTGTGCGTGATTGTGCTAAATTAGTATTGGCTTTGAAAAGCTTGTGTGTAATGTGTTTTAAGTTCTCTGAGAGTGTGTGTGTGTGTGTGTGTGTGTGTGTGTGTGAGTGTATATCACTGTGTGTATGTTTGTACTTGCCCACAGAAGCAGGCCTGGTTAATAAATCATGCAATGTTCAGGCTGGGGCTGCAGAAAGAGAAGCAGGTTAATGCAAGGGTCACTAATGCTGTAGAAAGAGCTGGGAAAAATATTACACTATTCTTTCCTTCTATTCTCTCTTATTCATTCCATTTCTGGATGCAGCCATTTCTCCACTCATATATGTAATCCCAGTTTTCTCTCCCCACACCTTTTTGCCAACAACAAATGACCACACGATTGGATAACCATGGGTCTGTGCACAGTTGTGTCTGTGAGAGACATAAATGGAAACGGCACCTAAAGCCCACATATAGACCAGCATTTCAATATGTAGGTATAACCTGTAAATGAAAGATTTGATGTTTATAGGTTGTGTTTGTGCTTACGTTTATGTGTACCAGTGCTTAAGTTGAAATCCTAACTATACCTCTTAAGCCCTCAACAGTAGCGGTGCATTAGGTTGGCTCGCTCTCTAAGCCTCGGTGTGTATTCTCAGTGCGGCAATAGCAAGCGCTCCCTCATTCACCATCTCTTTATGGTTGAGGAACAGCCACAAAACGCCGCTCATTCATCAGGCCTTATCAGGTTCAAACACATCTGTGTGTGCTCACATTGGCTCTCATTGCCAACTGCAACAGCTCACTCACATACACTTATGCATCCACATGTAAGCATGCTCTCACACAGACACAGACACACAGACACACACACACACACACGCGCTTTTGTCCCACTCATTCTCTTCATTCCATCCCTCACTCCATCCCTCCCTCGTTATATCTCTCTCCTCTGTTTTACATGCAAATGAGCTAAGTGTACTCATGCTGGAGCATTACCGCTGTGTGTGCCTAATCTCCTTGCTGCCTTTTCTCTTTCCTGGAGATTATCCTGTTTTTAAACGGAATAGGCTTTCTTCGCTTCACTCGGCTCCTCTCCCAACCAGCCAGCCAGTCGGTCAGCCAGCCAGTGTTCCAATGTCTCATCCCAACACCATTACCATTTAAATGTTCCCAGTGATATGACAGCTGCGCGGGGACTGAGAGAACCTCTGTGTGTGTGCATGTGCTTGTGAGTGTGTTTTTAACCTTTGTGAGTGTGTGTGTCTTTAATTGAAGGATTGTCTGATAAGCTCAAAAGCTTGTTACAGATGCTAAGTATCCCCAGTGTTCGTGATTCTGTCTCTTTGCGCCCAGGCCAAGAGGGAAAAAAATATGAACAGAGATGGAAGGATGTGGGGATGAAGCGATATATGTATGCACACCTACACTCCTTCCACCCACTCTTCCTTCCTGTTTTGCTCCTCTTGGTAACAGTGGCATACTCTTTTCCTCCCCCTCTGTATTTCTTATATAGCTATGCTTTTCATGTGTGAGTGCAGACGTACATGTGCGCGTGCCCACGCCTCTGAGGCGTTACAGTGTTCGTGAAGGTAGAGGTGTTTTAATTTTTGTATTGATGGGTTGAGTAGGAAGGGAAGTCAAACTGAGGCTGCAGCTATGATTAGAAAGCATGCTAATCATGAGAAAAGGCAGAGATAAAGAGAGGACAAGAAAGAGTCAAAGTGTGGTGCAGCTGAAAGTGCACATCGACTGTGGATGGCTGTGCTTCCCCGCCTCAGCGACTCCCTCCCTGTTTATTTTTTGCAATATTAGCTACCTATCCCTGAGGGCAGTGACACACACACACACACAGGAGGCTTAGCCCACTTTGATGTCACTGATAGCATACATAAAAAAATGGAGCAGTAAAGAGCAACAACTTCAAAGATGAAGTTGACAAGATAGGAGCATTAACCCCCATCTCCCTTCCTCCTTTTCCTCTTCCTCTTCTCTCTCCTGACTTCCTCGTCTCTCTTCTCTTATCGCTGCCTGATAAAGGGTCTCTTATGAAAAGAGACAATGAACGAGGGATGGAACCAGAAAAATGACGGAAGACTGGTGGGGGGTGAAGATAAAGCAAGCTGTAAAATGAGAAAAGGCAAGATAGATGCCAGCAACAGAGGCATTTGAAAGTGTCCTTTAAAGTCCAAAGCTGCTATCTCAGTCGAATTGTTTAACAGTAGCCTTAAGCTGCTACTGATGCGGTGTTCGCAAGCTAGTGAGTTATTAGGGTGCTATTAGACTATCTTCCCCATTATGCTGATGGCTCAGACCATGTCTTCGGGGTTCTAGCACAATCGCACATATTAAAACTATCAATTTCACCAAAACTTTGCACACATTTGTACCAACTTTTTTAACTTACACATTATCTTGTCTGTTTCCGTGTGTGTACACAAATGTGTGTGTGCATGCACTTTGTGTTTGGCTAGGGTGTATGTGATGTCTGTGCTGTAACCTGCCCAGTTTTTATTGCCGCTGGTGTAGCATGGCCCCTGGTCTCTAGCTGTGGAGGCTGTGTGTAATACGGATAACCCAGTGGCATTTACACCCGACACCAGTGGTATTTACAAGGGTTGGTGGACCAGGCCATGCTCCACTTTCTGACCTTAATTTGCTACCAGTAACTGTGAGACAGTGTATGTGTGTGGACTAAAATGTATGTGTTTTGTCATGGATGTGTAGGCACAAGAATTTAGACTTGAATAGTTTATGTGAGTGTGTATGTGCCACTTGGTCAATTACAGTTGGCTTGCTCCTATGTGTCTGTGCTCATAGATGCCTGTTTTGTGTGTGTGTGTGTGTGTGTGTGTGTGTGTGTGTTTGCATGCTGGAGCCCGTGCTCCATTACTCAGTATCTGCATGTGTCGTGTTCTGCGAGACGTGGGTTCTGCTTCGCCCCGCAGGCACCTTAATTTTTCACTATGCTGTGTGCTACACTACATTGCACTGCATGAAAGTGCGTTCGTCTACACCCTCTACCACTCTCTCCTCCTCCCTCTCTCTTCCTCTACCACCCCCGTCCTCTTACTCTTTCACCACAGACACCACCCACCCCTCACCACACACACGCACGCCTAATCAAAGCAAGGAGCTCTCTAGATTAGCACTTGAGAAAACTCCCTAAAGACATTCCTTCATTTTGACCATTTTCAGGTACTCTCTTTCCTCCCCGCACCTCCTCCCTCCTAGCTTTGAATTTTTAACCTCCTCACTGAATAAGAGATGTGGCCATCCTCATGGGGAAAGGAAAGTTGGAGGGAGGGCAAGAAATGAAGTAAGGGAGAAGGCGGGGGAAGCAGGAGGGAAAAGGTTGTCCCTAAACATGCTTTCACAGTTATCCCCTAAAAACTCCACTCTGTATGCTCAATAATGCATGGCCATCACTCACTCCCCTTCCCCCTCCTCTCATTCCCCTCTTCCTTCATCTCCTTCATCTTCCTCTCGTTGGTTCCCCAAGCACCCGTCACTTCACCCAGCAGATTAACTGCAGGGTGAAACTGAGACTGGCAAAGCAGGGTGATGGTAGCAGGGCATCAGGGACTAACAGTAAAAGAAAGAGAGAGGGAAAGCAGATGAGTAATTTGTCATCGTGTGAATGGAGTTACTACTTTAAGTATTGATCTGAGTGAGTGGGCTTTGAAGTTGCACTGTTTCAGTGGGGCTGTAGAGCTTGACTGGGCTTGAAAATTGGAGTCAGACTTCACCCAAAGTTCTGTTCTAGCTTGAACAAAGCCTGTGTTGTGAGTAAAACTCCATTCGATTGTTAAATAATTTCTCTGCTTGTTTTTGACCACTTTCAGAGACAAATCCATCCTTGCCTTATCCCAAATCCGCCTATTACAGTTTCACTGGGGCAAGGACATGAAATATCAGTCTAGACACTGGAACGCTGTGATGAGCAGTGCTTGTAGAGAGTAGTCAAAAGGACAGCTTGAAGCACTGTCATTTCAGTTGAGATTAAATTACACCTTCCCAAACAAGCTACAGTACACAAGGCATACGGCAGTTATTACTAATGCGAGTCACATGTTTTGCATGTGTACTGTCTCTATCTTTTGTGTGTGTATTGTACTTAGAAGTGCTTTGTCTGCTGGAACTGTTACACTGTAGATGTGCAGCGAGCGGAGTGAACCTTTCAGGACTTGTTGTGCATGCACATGGCATCAGCAGCAACTCCTGTCTGTTTGGGTGAATGGAATGGTACGCCAGAGACTTCTAAAGATCTCTCCAAGAATGTTTTTGTCAAGTCTGTTCTGGAAAGTTTTTGAAGAACCAGAGAGAGTTTTTTTTCCTTTCAAAGTTTCATGTTGATTTTTGCTCTGAAAGCTTTACCTCCTCCCTTTTTTTGTGTCTAGCCTCAAAAGAATAAAACAATTTAAGACGGCAAGAGCAACAGACCACAACAACATTGCAAATAATACTGATATTAAAATACACATAAATCAAGTATTGGAGGATCTTGAAAACAAATCTTAAATCATCAAAGTGATGTATTCTCTATATAAAAACAGTATTTTTTTCTTGTGAATTTCATTTCAATATAAATCCAAAATTACACGTTATTATTGGCAGTTTAAAGGATATTCAGAGCTGTAAAGCTGCCTGCGTAGAACTACAAACATGCTGCTTTCCCTTTCTTCCAGACTGAAAAATGGGGGTAGCACTTGATATAGGACTGCAGCTTTTATGGGAGAAAGTTACTAAAAACGTTGTTGTTTGTTGGCTCACGAGGTAGTTGTCTAACCCAAGAAAGATAAAAGCTCGCCGCCACTATAGGAAAAGTGCAAATTTTTGGGAGCTGGATTGATGATAACAAGTATGCTGCTTGATTGAAGCCAGTTGAAGGAAAAAAAACATGAAGGCCCAGTGCATTGTTTGCCAGAAAAAGAGAAAGAAAAATAAATTAACATAAAGAGTCAAATGAGAGTAGTAGTTTTAAACTTGAATTCTGAGACTTAAGACTGCTATGAGAAGCCCAGAGATCAATATTTTCCATAGTAGAGTTCAGTAATAAGATTAGTAGCTTTATCTTTCTTTCTTTTGTGTATTTGTCGAATGACTCTCAGGTTTATTCTACATAGCATTAATATGGTTTTTGAAATCTGCAGGCACTATTCAAATAAAGGCAGGAGAGATTACTGTCAAAGATATAGATGGATGGAGACTAATCTTGGTTCAGTAGACGAGAAGACGGATGGCGTTATTGAGGGTAGAGTGAAGGAGAGAAGCACAGAATGAATGAGGCTCGGAGAAGGACGAATGGAGGCAGAAGTGATCTGTGTAGGACTGAAGAGAGCACTGAGGGAGGGAATGAAGGAATGACGAATGATCAAAAGGTGAAGAGACATGAAGCGATGAGCGTGATTGAGGAGATGGAGACTGAAGTGAGGTAAAATGAGGAAGCGGAGATAGGGTAGCTGCGGGAGCATCTGAGGGAGAAAAGGTGAAATGAGAGAGTTGGGCAGAGACTTGAGTTGTTCAGGTTGGTCATTGTGACGTATTGCATTGCTGGCTGCTGCAGGAGAGACGACTCTACTACTCTCAACAAAAGCTGACTTGATCAACATGTGTGTCCTGCCTTTTTCTCTGTCAGTGTACACTATGTGAGAAAACAGACGGGCACAGACCTTTCTCTGCCTTTTTAATATTTCCCCTCTCCTCTCTGCTCTTCCTCTCTGAGGAGAGGTGCACGTCACAGCCAGCATTTTAATGCTTCGCTCTTCTGACAATGTTTGGCTCTCCACTGAATCTCTCCACTTCCCCTTCCTCTCTCTGTTCTCCAAATAGGTTATTTAGGGCTTAGTACTTAACTGTACACAGTTAGCGGTCAGTCAGCACACACATGCACTATTCCAACGGGCTTCCTTAGAGATTGTCTGCTTAATACTGCATAGCACTTAGAGGCATCAACAAGCCCCATGGTGCTCCACTGAGGTGAAGAAAGCATGAAAGCATGCTAATTCCCCCCCAACCACTCCATCTATCCCTTTGTGACCCCCCTCTCCATCCATCCATCACACTACTTTCCCTTTCTGCCCCCCAATCCTCTCTGCAGCCAGCATGGTTTAATGAGCACAGAGAACACAACACTGTACACACACTAACACGGAATACAATATGTTACACGTTATTAATTCATTCTTTGGTCCAAATGTAGCTAGTTTTTCTAGAGACTGTTAGTCATAATCAATTGCACTTTCTGTAGGCAGTTATGCGTATCTACTATACTCAAATTCACATTTCGTGTTTTTTTTTTTTTTGCATGATAAGATTTCATCAGTGACCACATAAACATAAATGTATATTTCTGTTGGGTATAAAAGATTGTCGATATAAATTAGAAAAATTAACAGCTTGGTCACGATGTGCATTTCACAGCTCTGTCCTCTATGTAAGTGTCCTCCACTACCTAAACAGCTGAGTCTTACTAGAGGAATAACACAGTTTCAGTATATCATAGGGGTAGACCATTATATTAGCTTGTTTACAATAGGCTAATGGGTTATTGTATTTTACAACAAAATTGTTGGTACTGTTAAAGGTAAGAGTCTCGATTCATGATATTTTCAAATAACTTCAGTACATTCAAAGTGAGTGTTATATTCAAATATGACAAATCTATTCTTGGCTGTTTCAGAGGAAAAAAATGCACTGGTGTACATTTGGTGCATATGCCCGTCTGCCTGTTCTGTCATATGAGGTCCTAAAAAACGTGGAATTTTTACTGTAGGTAGACATGTTATATTTATTATTTTTAGCAAAAGTGTGCAAAGTTAGATGTGGAGAACAGTGGGAAGTGTGACTGCAGACAAATGTGATTTATTTGTCAAATTAGATCTTAAAGACAGACTGTCCGCACTGTTATTTGCAAGTAATTTGATCAGATTTGTGACTAGACATCACCAACCTATCTGTCTTCATTGCTGTGGTAATGACGTAGGTGTCAGTAACTACATGGCAATGCTGGGGAAGCAACTTTTCAGGGGGGAAGCATGGAAAACGGAGGTCCATCATTTTGCCAAACTATTCCAAACTATTTATTTTGACGTCTGCCCTAAGACTGTTGTTCTTTATGTTGTTCTTCATGATGTCCTTCATGTTTTTCTTCATGTTGTCCTATTTAGCTTTCTGCTGGTAGCAGCATGAATCTGCTCAGCACTTCAGTCTCTCTGGATTTGACGTTAACATTGTGCGTTGTGTTAGAAATGTTTGAAGTCTGATTTGAATGTGCTGATCATCAGGACCAAGGCAAATTTCTAGAAATCAAATTGTAATGGCATTTCAAACCACATTCAAATCTTATTTGAATCAGTTTTGCAAAAAAGTCCAGACTTCCTAAAAGCAATCCGGATACAGTCTGGCCAAAAAAAATGATTTGGGCTGGTAATCTGAACAAGGCCAAATGTCCCAGGCCAGATACAATGTGTCATGGTATATGTTGTATATATTAGTATTAGTTTCACAAATTTGTTCATAATGCTGCAGTCACTACTACATCCACTAACAGTTGGCGGATATGTGGATATAATAACTAAGGATGAATGATAAAACAGCTCGAACAATCTGGTAAGTTCAAAGGTTATTTCACTTTACCGTAACGCAACCTTTTAATCCAGGAAAATTACAACACTTATGATATTACAATATCCACAGGCTCAGGCAATATCTAGACTCATATCATGAAAATGATATAATGTTGATATACAGCCGAGCCTTACATCCTCGTTGGTTTAAAAAATCTACGAACTCGCCCTATTTTCCATATACTTTTGACATTAACCACATTGAGTCTATTTTTAGTGGTTTTTAGCTCATGTTTCTCTGCCAGAAATGACAGAAGTGAACAGAAATGGAAGCTTTTTTTCTTTTTTTGCTATAAAATACTTCTCGGCTCGTCTACAAAGCACCATAGAACATAAAATGAATTCATTAGTATTGGTGTCTGTAAAGCCCTCTGGTTTTATTTCAGACTGCAGTGTAATGCAGAATACATCACATGGGACAGTTTGTGTGGCAGCTTTTAAACCAGGACAAGTGTGTGTGTCAGGGGACCTGTGTCTGTTATGTGAGTAAGCACATAGCCCCCATGAGTCCTCACTTAAAATGTGTAAAGTAACGCTTTGAGGTCTTGTCACTCACCACAATAATTCATAAGCGTTTCAAGACCTGTAGTCTAGGGACTCCTTGAGCATTTGTGTGTGTGTGTGTGTGTGTGTGTGTGTGTGTGTGTGTGTGTGTGTGTGTGTGTGTGTGTGTGTGTGTGTATACACTTGTGTGTGTGCACGAGAGGCATTGAATGTGTGTGAGAAAGAGTGTATGTGAATGCGTTTGTGTCATAGGGGACCACAGACACTGTCAGCTTCATTTCCCAACATCATGTAAGCGAGGACAGGCCGGCCTTATGAGACCTCAAGCTGAAAAACAGTAAAGTGACAATACACACACACACAAACACACACACACACACTCATCAGGGTGAAGGGTGGAATCCTGGGCTTGTCATGCTCTGCGCCGTAATCCAGTTTAGAAGGATTAATTAGGAATTAAGGAGTGTAATGTTATCGGTGCGTGATCCGTTCACATGCGTGCACACCCGTGCACACACATATCTCATGCTGTTTGAGTGCGTATATAGGGCAAGGATCATTCAGAGCTGAGAAAGAAAAGTAAAGTAATTTTTTTATGATTTCTCAGACTTTATTACTTTAGTTTTCCTCTCTTTTCACTTTCTCTCCACCCTCTCTCCCTCCTTCTCTGACTGCCTCACTTATTATCCTCTGTGTTACTTATTACCCTCTCCTGCTCTTCATTCTTCCTCACACTCTTATCCCCTCAACTTCCTTCCCATCATATGTTCCAGGAACATCCATAAAATGACTTTTTTCAGTCTTCTCTTCGTCCTTGTTTTCTGCTGCTCCTTTCTGCTTTCTGTGCCACCATTATCCTGTCCCTTAAGGTCCTGTGTAGGCTTTCATTCAGTGCTTTCATCCTTCCAGCCTAGCTTTGTCAAAGAGAAAAAGAGTGTGAGAGAGATCTCTATTGCTCTGCTGCTCTTTCAAGAAGGCTACGGCATTCAGGTGTGCCTCTCTGGATGTCCATTTTGTGTCTGGCTTTCCATTTTTCATAGTTTGTCTTTATTTCTGTAGTGAATAGTGCGACTGGGGAGCCGCGCTACTTACAATTGGTCGACTCAAGTCTCCCTTTGCTGTATGAAGCAGCTCTGCTTTCAGACAAGGGTTGAGTGGCTTACCTTTGTCCTTGAGACGACGCTTTCAGTCTTCGCTCTTCCGCCCATCTAGATACTCATTTGTGGATTTGTGTGCACTTGTACGCTATGCCCATACTCTGTTTGTACTTTATCTTACACAATGATTTAAAAGGTAGATTGATAGATGAAAGGCAATAAAAGAGGAAATGAATGGAGACGGAGTAAAACCAGGAAAAAAATACGATGAGCGATGAGGTTGTTTATGTCTGCATGTTTCCTAGACTGTAATTTTGTGTGTGTGTGCCTGCCTGCCTGCCAGATTCATTGAGGTGTGTGTTGATACTTCCTCAGGCAGACAGTAATGATATTGTTTTTATTAATGCCTGATTAAAGTTTTAGCGTGTGGCTGCTGGGGCTCTTAGTGCTTTTATAACAGTGTGCCTCCATCGGTCGTCAGTCCTCTTAACACACAAATACAAAATGCTCCCTCTCTTCAATGTTCCATCCGTCAGTTTTTCCATAAATAAGGAGAAACAAGCATTTAAATCAGAACAAGCCATAGTCATTCACTGACCACTGTGCTCACCATTGTCCATCCATCTCTCTTTTATGGTTTCTGCTCTTTCTTTGTCTCTGTTCTTTCCTCTTCTCCCTCCTTCACTTTTTCTTTCTCACTGTCTGCCACCCTCCCTCTTTCTTGTTCCCTCTGGCACTATTGGCAGCACTCTGTCTCTGTCAGGTGTGTGTGAGATAGCCTTCACGCCATTGACTTGGAGGAGATAGGCTTTTGGATGCCTCAGCCCCTATTCGACTGGTTCCTTAACTCTTCCCTTCCCAACCGATAAGAAGAAATCACTTGTTCTCATCACTCTCTGTTGACATGATTGAAGGTTATTAGACGTTTAATAGATCCTACAGGGTGCACAGCTTGTTTCAGCCCACTGCAAATCATGTCACCTAAATTGCCACCATCCATTTCAATGTTGTTGTTTTTTTAAATGTTTTGATTGCTTTTTTCTTACCCTCCAGGTATATGTTCTGCCCATTTCAACATGGTATAAAATCAGAGTATAAGGATTTTAAACTTGGTTTAGATAAGTAATCCATCAGTAAAAGTTGTCTTTGTATAGTCATGTAAGGAAAGATGCTGCACATTAATATATTCAGAACATATCAGGTTGTCAGAAAGCCAAAATCTGAGATAATAAACATAATGTAAGGATTATTTGAGGTAATGTGAGTTAGATAACTTCTCTCCAGGTCATAAACACATTACATTTGCAGTTTCATGGCAGTTTCACTGATGACAATAAAGAAACTTTTACAAAGAGGCAAAAAAAGCAGGCGTAGAGTTAGCTGTGATGGATTATGTACCTCAAGCAAGTTTCAAGTTTTAAAAAGTTGACGTTTATTCTGCACTGAATCAAAAAAGTTTCCAAAACCAACTCAACTGCAAACCTCGTTGCACTGTCAGCTTGTCAAGTTTATATGGCTAACGGGTGGGCAATACAATGCACAATGCATACATTTACACATACACAAAAGTCAGAGAAAAAGAGTCTTAATGGAATTAAGTCTCTGGCCATGTTTGTATGTTTAAAAAAGTACTTAACTTTTGCCCTCAGTCTACTTACTCCAAAAATTAAGATATCATATCAGTCAATCATGTATTATCAATTACTGGATAACATGCAGTTGCCATGTCTGTGTTTGTATTATAATAGAGCTGCTTGCAATTTAAAACTGAGAGCTGTTAGGACACAGAGGTTCAACCTGGTTAACCAGAACAATGAGCTGAAATGGCACATGGCTCTAAAATTGGGTGTAAATTCTCAGGCGAATCAGCAGTGCTAGAATCATGTGATTCAATGTTGAAAATAACATGCAATAGAGCTTTAAAGTCAGAGAGAGAGAGAGTATGTTAGAGATATGTGTTGTAGAGATGTCTGCCTTCTCTTTAATATAATAAAACTAGATGGCACTCTGCTTATTGGTGCTTTCATGGTACTTAAACCACAAAAAATAATAATAATAATAATTAAAAAGACTCAACGGCAATGTCTCTCTCCAAAAACCTGACCATGTTAATGAAGATAATCAGCAGACCTTGTTTTGAGCAGTTTCATGTAGGAACTATTTTCTTTCTTCTGAATTACACCAGCAAACAGTATCACTGCACAGAAGGGGAGGTGTGCATCTACTAATAGACATGTTCATTGATAGTGGTGCAGGTCGGTAGAAAGCGGAGATGGGAGTAAGTCACAGAGGCGCAAGTCCCAAATTACTGTGGTGTGAAAACAAGTCAAGTACCTGCCATAAGCCAGGCTAGTTACAAGTTAAGTCATATGAAATTTTGATGATTCATTAAGCAAATAAGTCACCTAAAAGGACATGTCAAGTACCTTTCTTTGTGCTTTTGTAGATTTGTAGATTTTGTAGATGTTGATGTTGTCATAGTCATGTAACTATTTTTTGAGCTACACACCTCGCATACCACTGTTTTCTTCTTACTACCTTTGTTGACAACATCATTATTTAATCCAAATGTTTTGGGTTTTTTTTGGACTGAATGAAAGCTGCTTGTCCTCTGCTAGTCTGCAGCGTCCTTACAGGTTGCCCCTAATCATGTTTCAAAAATAAAACTTAACTTCTCATTATCTTAAAATAAAATTCAGATATTTAATGTTGAAAAAGTTGAGTCTTTTCAACTCATCTGTTTCAAGTGTAAGTCAAGTCTCTTGTCATGAATACTAAGTCAAAGTCATATCAATTTTGGTTAAGCAAGTCTCAAGTCCTCAAATTTGTGACCTAGTCTGACTTGAGTTAAGTCATGTGTCTCAAGTCCCCCACCTCTAGTAAAAAGAATATAGTTTGTACTGTAAACTGCGCACAACAAGGTCTGTGGAATATCTTGAGTAACTGGGTCATGATTTCTGGAAAGAGATTTTGCAGCTTTCAAATGTATTTTTTGGCGCTTTTAGCACAACAAGCTGGATGCCATCTAGTTCTATTATATTCAAGAGAAGGCAGTTTGATAGATAGCACAACAGGTAAGAGGAAAAAACATCTGAGATGAACTGTTTCTTTTAACAGGCTAAAATATACAAACCCATGCATGTGAGACTGAAGTATTGATTGGTATAGTAATTGCTTGTGGGATCTCAAGACATATTTAACAAAAATTCAGTGAATAGTTATTAAAAAAACAAAACAAATGGATATTCATTGTAAATATTTTAACATGTTTTCATGAGTTAGCCATATTGTTATGATCTGAGGTTCAATGCTCAAAATGCTCTGCTTTTTACGGTGGCTGTAACTGTGTTAAATTTGAGATTGTGTGTTTGTTTATGTGAAAAAAGAGTAACAAGGCCAGTTCTGCCTCCAGGCTGTTTGGCCCCAAACTCTCATCAGCCTGCTGGTGCTGAAACAGAGAACCTTCTGCCCCTTGCCACTGTACCACCACACACGCAAATCATAGAGCACTACAAACACATGCACACATACAGAAGCCCACATGCATTAATGACACACACAATCAAATTCTGTGACTAAATCTTCTTCCCCATCTCTCGCCGTCATCCTTACTTGTTTTATCAGTGCATCCCATCTTCTTTTATCCACCTCCCTAATCTGTCTGTGCCTCTATCAGACACTTTCTATTCCCATATCTTGCCTCTGAGACGAGCTCTCTTTTCTTACTCCTCCATTCCCTTCATCCTTATCTTGTTTCCTCGCACCCCCATACATCCACCAGCTTTAGATTACTTTTAGAATGTTTCTTGTACCCTCTCTCCTCTCTTCCATTTCTCTCTCTGTGTCTCCATCCCTCTCTACCCCCTCTCCTCATCTTTCTCCTCTCCTTTCCATGTCTCCCTCTCTTCTCAGCGGTGGTTTTAATGCATTATGAAAATGGACTGGGGCTATGAAAGCGAAACAGGACAAGTTTGGCTGTTTAATGTGACTCCTTTCACTCCTCATCTGCCTCATTGGCACCCTGCGTTTGTGTGTGTGCGTTCATGCTGCTGTGTGAAGTTGTGCTTTTTGTGTGTACATTGGTATGCATGTGTGCACACACATGCACATTCTTTGGCTGCTACTTTTTTTTTTTTCCTGCCGTTAACACCAAAACCTCAATGTGACCAATACATCAGCTGGTCGTCAGACATGTAGTGACATGTTCCTGCTCTTTAACGCACACATGCACACACTTTGGGCAAGCATTAAACTGCATGAATAATAGAATAGACAGGCAGACAGCGTGGAACACATGTTTCTCTCCGAGACGTGTGTTAATGGAAAAGAGTGTTAGGGCATTGGATTGAAGGATGAAGGAAGCTGGGAAGGGGTGTTTATGAGACACAGGATAAGTTCCACCCTACAGGGTGGTGTGACCTGGATGTAAGTCTCCCCATTTCCATCTTTCTCACTCTCCCTCTCTCTCACATTTATGCCAACCTCTCCTTCACTCCCTCAACTATTTCCGCTTTGTTAATTTGTGTGAAGTTAAAGCTCTTCATCTCTGGAGAGAGGAAGATCATCCTGTGGAGAGATGGAGCCAGATGAGCTGATTAACTGATGGTGGATGCAGAGTGGGAGGAATACAACTGATAAAAGAGAGGGGGAGAATTAATATGATAGGAGTATTGAAACAGAGACCAGCTGGTAACAATACAGCGACTGTTGGTTAGCCGATGTATGGTGTTTGACTATAAGATAGATAGACGGTAGGGAATGTGTGGGTGTGAAGAGGTCTCTGAGCCACCTCATACCCTAATGTCAAGTTAGAGTATTTAAATAGATTTGAAGCTGATTGTGTTTGAGCTCCAAGTTTAATGAACTTTTACTGTGCTACTTGAGAGAACAGTAACATTGATTTAAAATAGCCTCAGTCTTTTCTTGTCACTTCTTTTCTTTTCCTTCCCAGACTCCCCCTCTCTGCCTCTCTGCCACCTCCTCTCTTACTTGCTCTTTCTCTCTGATGTTGCGGAGCGAGCGTATGTGTGCATGAGCGCGCACGCGTATGTGTGTGTGTGTGTATGTGTGCGCGTGTGTGTGTGTGTGTGCATGTGTGGCTGGCGATGGATATTCTGAGCGCGGGCGGCTTATGTGTGTGCATCAGAGTTTAATTGCGGTGTGCATAGAAACGAGTGTAATTAGCCAGCGCTCGCTTCCCTGCCGCCCGGCTAACAACCAGCATCCCCTCTGTGCTTGCTCTTTTTCTCTCTGCCTTTCTTCTTTGTCTCCCTCTCTCTCTCTCTCTTGTCTCATGCCTGTTGCCACAACGACAAGCCCCACTCCGCCATTGTTCCCCGCTGTTCTCCAAGAACAAAGGAGGAGGCTATTAGCTCCCTGAGAGAGGAGTGGTGGAAATGGAGGAGAGGGATAGAGAAGGAGAGAAAGGATTGCTGTGAGGGTGGGATGATGAGATGAGAGTGTGAGAGCGAATTGGCGAACAAGAGAGGGAAGGAGAGAGACAGGCACGGAGGAAGGGAACAAGGAGACAAAGAGATGGAGCTAGCGAACGAGAGTTTTTGAGATTTACAGAGAGGAGGAGAAAGAAAGAGAGGAAAAGCTACAGAAAGAAAATGGGAACAAGACTTTGAGAGCATTAGAGGAGGAGAGACAGATTAGATGAGGAGAAAGGCTCGTGGGGCAGCAGTTTTTTTTCCTCCTTCAGGGGCAAAAAGTGAGCTTGAACAAGTTATTTAATTTAATTCAGAGAAACATACTTGTCTCTTACTAGTCTCTACACAGAGTTTTATCTCATCTACCTTTCCTCTTTATGATCCCTCTCTCTTTCCCTTCTCCCTCCCCTTTTTGCCCTTTCTCAGTCCATTACAACCAGAATTTGTATTTTTGTGTGTCGGCGTGTATGCGTATACACTTTGTACTTTTTATACACGCATAGCTTGTGTGTCCTTGCTCTCCGTGCTTGTGAGCGTGCGTATGTGTGTACTCTGTGTGAGGGTCATTAGTAGCGAGTGTAGGCGGGTAATGCGCTGTCTGCAATGCTGGCCATCTGAATGTTAACAGATTGTAAAGCGGGACAGAAAGTGAATTTGGTTTCCCAAGGAAAATGGAGCAAATTACACTTTTATAGCTCTCTGCCACTATCCTTTGCACCCGCCATTACTCACTGGGTGTAGCAAGAGAGAGAGAGATGAGGGGAGGGGAGGGAGAGATCGGGGGAACAAGTGATTGGGAAGATGTCCTTACTGAAGAGGACGGTTTAGGTGTGATGGTGGAACCGTGGTTCATGGAGAGATGCAGGGACAGCCTTTTAAGTAATTGATAACCTCTATCTCTTTTTGACCTTTCTTATTGAGATATAGCTAAGGGATGAATGCCTGCTATTATCCCAGGGGATATTGAGATAATTGTTAAGATTTCCATCCATAGATGAAATTTGCAACACCCGCAGACATTTAATCCTTAAAGTATATCCAAATGTGTGCATGTACTGTACACTTATTATGTTTGGATTAAGATAGCTAGATGTCATTTGCGCTAAATTTTAAACTAAAGTAGGTTGAGTGCTATGGCTTCACAGACATTTCAGTTTCTAATGATGATGTAACGTCATACACATTGTGATAGTTCACAATGATTATGAAAAAAACTGGATGTACATATCCGTGACCTGCAAACAATCCAAACTTCAATGGATCTATCTCATAGGCTTTTTAACAAGGGAACCAGGATGATGCTTACTTCCACATCAGCCTATAGAAAATGTCATTGTTGGAGCACACTTTTTATTTTGTTTCCTCACAGATTCTTCAACACTTTTTAATTTATTTACAGTTATCTGTGTAAAGACGTTTTTTTTTTTTTGTTTTCTTTATGCAATGTGAGAAAATCTCCAAAACTTGTTGGTTTGTTTTTTAAACATCAAACAAATAAACATACTTTGTTATGGTTGCTCGGCTTGCTTGAGTACATTGTTTATCATAAAGAAAAAAAAATGGAACCAGCTCTCGAGTCTCATTCTCAAAACAGTGAAACTGCAGAAGATTATAAGAGAAATTATAAAGCCAGTCTAAGCCAGCTGTACAATTGTACTCGACTTCAAAGTGAAAATTCCATCATGACGTTCAAAAGTTTATTTGTGACAACTACATATGTTCTCCCCTGATAGTGACAAATTACTGGTAAGTGATTGCTAATGATGACTGACAGACAGTAAATTATACTGACAGATCTGAACTGTAACAGATTGAGATAACATTAGCTTCATTGCCTGACAGGACAAACTGCTTCACAGCTGTGAATCCTTGAGATCTCAGTTAAGCTTTAAACATGAATATGCTTAAATTTGTTAACGTTCATTATCTACCACCTGTTGATCATTTGCACTTGGTTATATTCTTAAGGGTGCTATCTAAAAATTATGTGTATGTAAAAGATTTGGCATAGCATGTGATAATACATGACCAGTTCTGCTTTATAGAAGGTAAAGCCAGATTTATTATAAATCTACCTTAATTTGTCCTTGACCTTGCTACATTTTTGGAGTTGAAGGATGTGTTGAGTAAAATCACCAGCTACTGTGAAGATTCCAGCTGATTGCTTGGTCATGTTGCTGCCGGTGGCATCATTTTTTGAATGTACAGCAAATCTTTAATTACTAGGCTAAAACGACATGTTGTACAGTATCTGTATCTGTTTCACTGTAGAGGATTCTGTGATTTCTGGTTTTGAATAACCCTGGCTCCATCCTATTGACCTTAGGTTAACTTAAAATAGCTGTTAAAATCATTCAAGTTTGATTTCCTTTTAAGATTCACATTGCTCATGTTCATCCTAGCAGAAAGCATACATTATCTAATTCACTACTGACGTATGCTTGACTTTTTGACACTGTTGAGGGTTTAAATTTTAAATAGTGTGGCCGAAGTTCAATAGTTTAATGATAGAATTATAGGACTGTAGATGAGAATTAGGCATTATATTTATCTTTTTTTCTGTAATTAATGGTTGGTTTCTATACTTGTGCTTAAAACTTATTAAGCACCAGGTACCATGAGGTAGTATTACTGAACAGCTAAAGAGGAAAGCTACAAAGGCGATATGAGAGATCATCCACATCCTGTCTCACCGCCGGGTCGTGATAAAGTAGCATGGGAGAGAGGAAGAAATGGCTTTTGATTTGAGAATTAAAGCAGAGCTTTGCTAGAGTAAAACAGCAGTCAAGGTTGGCTCAAGGGCAACATTTCTCAGCCAGGCAGTGAATGTGTTAGTGTACAAGCGCACACATTTACGCACACATGTATACGCCATCATATGAGGATTCACCCGCCTGACCTGGCGGCTCGGTTTCCCTCCAGTGGGAGATGGGGAATATCTTTCCTGGCGATGTGTTGCTTCTTAGCATCAGAAAGATTGTATTCCTTACTGCTGGAGGGAGCAATGATGGGGAAGTGTCTCCGTCACTCCAGCCCCACCTGTCTCCTTCTGAATGTTTTGTTTCTCCTCTTTTCCTCTCCTCCCTCCTCCCTTCTTCCTGCATCTCTCTCTGTCTCGCTCTTTCTCTCTCTCTCTCTCTCTCTCCCCCTCCATCTGCTACCCTCCCTGAGCTGACATTTGCTGTCAGGCAGCCTTATTATTTTGTTCTTCAGGTTTCTGATTAGGATTCTCTTGTTCCCTCTCTTTCTTGGTCCCTCTCCCTCTCTTTGTCTGTCTCCTCCCTCCCCACCAACAACTCAGTCCAATAATGTTGCCTTCCCTGCTCGTTCTCTCACTTTTTTCTGTCTTTCTTTGCCGCATTCAATTCGGCATAATCTCATTCAGTCCATACCCCGCTATCCCATCTTCTATTACACCTCTCTCATCTCTCACCGTTTCTCTCCCTCTCACTCTGTGTTTTTAAAGGTCAGTTTTCCTTTTCTTTTTTCTCTGTTTCTTCCTCCCTCATTTTATCCCCTTCTCCCCATAAAGTTCTTGCTGCAGTTGCTCCCAAGGACTCTGTGTCTCCGGCTTTTAATTATACTCTGTGGGCCCTCTACCCTGTCACTGAAGAAACATGCACACACGCAAGTTTATGCACCCTCCCACACGCACGGACAAGGAGCAGGCTTGCGCTGAGTAAACAAAGTAAGCTCAGTTGTGATTGTCCAGCTGTTGTTTTTCCTTCAAACACACACTTAGTTTGAAGTTTGTTATTAAAAGTATGTTGGAAGTTATAACAGGTAAATATAACCACTGATCGATTATCGGGCTGCAATAGTGACTGAGTATTTTGTCCGTGCTGAGGTCCATGAAAGAAGCAGGAGTTCATCACGCAACTGGACAGCAAAGGAGACAGGAGAGGGTTGTCATGGTGATAAGAGTCCCTCAAGGGTATATTTCCCTCCTCATTCTCTCCACATTCTCTGTCCACTTGCTGTATTTTTCTTTTTGCTCTCTCTCATTGCATCTTGCTGCCTTTGTCTTTCTATCCCTTGTCTTTTCTCTGCCTGTCACACTGTCTGTTTACTCCTTTGTCTTCATGTCTCTCTCAGGTGTTTTTCCCCTTCTTTCTCTTAATGTCTCCTTTTGTTCCCATCTTTCTTCTTGTTACTCTTTCTCTCCCTTCTTTCGTCCCTGTGGTCCTCACCTCTTGTCCAGCCGTCGAGGGAGGGAGAAGCAGAGGAGGGAAAGGAATGCTAATTTTATCACCACAGAGATGGAGTGCAGAAGGAGAGAGAGAAAATGTCACTCGTCTGAGGAAATGAGATGGCCATTGCACTGTGTGTGTGTGTCTGTGTGGGTCTTAACAGAAAAGATCAGGATGACAGTCTGACTGACATTTCGTGTATTTTTCTTCTGCTTTGCCTTGCTCCCCTGCCGAGTAAATGATATAAGTATATAGGTGTGTGTTTTTGTGTGCAGGGGGCAAATGCTGATGTATGTGCGTGTGTTTCTGCACATTTGCTTTTTAAAATTTTTTTTCCATCCAATACAAAAAGCTGTTTTCTATCCTCTCTTTGTTTTTCTAAGTCAATCATCTGTCTCTCTCACTTTTTTCTTCATTCCACGGCTCCCTCTCCTCACCCCTCACTCATGTTGGAAATGTAATCACGTTCGGGGGCTGCGGTGAGGGAAAGAGGGGGATCATGGTGGGAGGAAAAGAGGGGGGAAAAAGAGAGACTTTGAAGCGAACGTGGGGAAGGGAAAGAAAAAGGCATTTGTATGTGTACCCAATTACCACTCCAGCCAGCCCAAAGTCACCTTCGCAGAGAACGGACGCACACGCTCTCAAAATAGCTACTTCCATCCCGCCTCCTCTGTGTGTGTATGTGTGTTGGTTACAGTGGTGATGAGGTAGACTGAATAATGTAATGGCCTTCCTCTCGTCCGTCAGCTCAGGGCTTATTACGTGTGTATATTGTCCCTGCGTGTAACTGTAGCTGTGTGTGTGAATGAGGAAGTGTGTGTGTGTGTGTGTGTGTGTGTGTGTGTGTGTGTGTGTGTGTTCTGTTTGCTCTGGCTGTGTGAGTGTGTGTCTGTGTGTGTGTGTGTGACCTTAGCACAGTGATATTTCACAGTGTCTGTTGGTCTTCTTTGTGAGCATGTACTGAGTGCTTGTTTATCTGTGTGTCTATTCTTGTGCTTCTGTCTTTGTTAGGAAGAATTTGAGTTTTAGTCCAAGGGAGTGAAGACAGTATTGCAAAGTGAGGACATTTATTGTATTAATAATATTAATAATATTAATGGTAACAATAATGATAAACTTTATTTGCGTATTACTTTTCAAAACACAGTTATAAAGTGCGTTAGAGGACAAGATAAAAAAGTGTACACTGTCAAGATAAAAACAGAAAAAACATAATTAAAAACAGAGGACATAGGCTAAGACCAGATAAAACAGACTGTGTAATGAAAAATATAATAAAACTGATAAAAGAGGGATTGAATCAAAACAGATTAGCTGTAAAAAAAAAAAAAAAAAAAAAGTTCATCCTGTAAAAGTAGGTGGGTGTATATAGGGCTTTAGAAGTAATTAGTAAAAGTTTAAAATCATTTCTATACATAGCAGGTGTAGCCTTTAGACGGTAGGAGCTATGTGGTCTTGTCTCTTGGAATTTGTTAAAAGTCTGGCAGCCACGTTTTAACGATATTTAGGGTTCGTTTATGCTCAGCATTAGGTAAGACAGATCGAGCCGTCTGCACTCGGTGTTCATGTTGTATGTATTTATGCACGGTTTTTGAAAGCTCACGGATAGGAACGAAATAGAGCTGTACCACCTAAAATCACATGGGCAGCGTAGGGTAGATGGAGCGAGATACAACCTTAGGAGACAATGATGAGATTTTAAAAATGGCTAAACAGAATGAATCAGTATTACAGTGAAAAAAATTCTCAGTCTCACAACCACCACCATGTACAACACTACCTATTTTAAAGGTACATTGTTAAGACTTCCTCCACCGTCGCCACATTTGTTGCTGTCTGAAACGTTTGACTCTGCCCTTAGTGCCATCTGTTTGGCTTTATCTATGGTTCAATAAAGGACCTATGATGGCAGTGACGTTTACAATATTTGAAAGCAGCAGATCCATTTTTGTAGGTAAAGGGAGCATATTAAGGGTTAAGACTGGGTTAAGATATGAATCAGGTCTAGATCAGTGATAGAGGGTACCGGCTCAGGTCAGGCATGATGTTCTAATGATTAACTTTACAACTAAGGCCTGTAGACAATGTGGGTCCTTACAAGTAAAGCAATGCAAACATGTGTGTGTGTGTGTGTGTGTGTGTGTGTGTGTGTGTGTGTGTGTCCTTGTTAACTGTGGCCTCGTTCCACCTTGCTTCTTAATTAAGAGACCGTAGGCCTCCCAGCACTGCCTGCTATCCCACACTCCACTGGGGCAGAAAAGGACAGGGACAGAAAGAGAGAGAGAGCGGTAGAAAAACTAGAGATGGAGAGAGAGGACAGAAAGATGAAAAATCTCTGTGTCAAAAAATATTGAACAGAAAGAGTGATAGATTTAGAGAGAAGGGGAGGGAAACTATAAGAAGCGTTGCCTGTGAAGGAGTGAGAAGCCAGAGCTGATGAGGGAGAAAGTAATAGAAAGTGTGGAAATGTGGATTTAGAGAGGGGGGTAGTGTAGACTGATAGGGCGCAAGGCCCATACACGTTCTCCATTTCCCCTGCTGAATTGATGTCACTCATTTCCACCGCCATCTATGCATCAGATGTGTGTGTACGTGTGTGGTTTTCCAGAGGTAATCTGTTCCATCTTATTCTTTACTTTCCATCTGTATTGGATCTTTTGCTCCGTTGCTCCCTATCTCGTGCTATCACATCTCACACACACTCCTTGGGATGAGTGTGTGCGCAGTTGTGTGTGTGTGTATGTGTGTGTGTGCATATCTGTGGTTGGATACATGCCTCTATACCCTTGTATGCCTGCCTGGCTATCTCTGCCATTCTCTCCCTCCTCTCTTGTCAGTGTGTGGTGAGTGGTGAGATAGTGGGTTAAATTTTAATGGTGCTGCCATCTCTCAGTAGCTTCTGAAAGAGGGCCAATGCAGTCTGACATACTCACTGAGCCGTGAGAAAAGACAAGACAGAGAGAAGAGCAATAGCTCGCGAGACATACACACATGCTAGCTAACAAGTGCACAGCACAAACAACAGGTAGAGTGAAGAAAATAATACACAGTCTTGTGTTATAGTATTTGTGGGGCGTTGACTTACTGTCAAACCTTAAAATTCAAATTCTGGTATTTTACAACCTGTTTCTTATGTTGTTCTACTACTACTACAAGTAAAGCATAGCAATGCACTCACTGCTTAGGCAGGGACAATATGCTTATCATACCATTCAGTTTTATCATGATAATTGGGTGCCAATTTGGTAAGTATTCTGACTGGATATCATGATTTATTGTGATTTTTGTTTACTTTTTCATCAATAGATCATGGGAAGAAGTCAAATCATACTTTTTTAGAGACTGTATATCCTGAGACATATTTCCGAAACAATGCACATCCCATGTAAATCAGTCTATCTGACTTTTCTTTCAGCAGCATCATGTACTGCATAGAAAAGTGGTAAACAACCTTGTTTTTATTGTCTTAATTTTATTCCAGTCTGGCACTTAGCGACCTTGCACTGTGAAAGGTGCTATATTAAATTAACTTTATTTACTTAGTTTGGAAAATGTTAAATGTACATTAGAACGAATAAAAATATGTTTAAAGTAAATTTAAACTGATACATTTAGCTGTCCCTGCTCATCAAGTTTGCAGTGTTTCCCATACAGTGACTTTATTTATGGCAGTTGCCATAATATCAACATTATTATTAACTTAATGATTTTTTTGTTGTTTTTTTTTGTCGGGGTGACAACAGCAAACTCATGTCATATTTCTTTCTTCTAAGTTCTTAGTGTGTGTGTTTTTGTGTGTGTGTGTGTGTGTGTGTCTTTTTATCATTCTTTCCCCTGTTGAAATTCAGAGGTTTTCCCATATTTGTGAACGTAGCGTAGGCAGAGCTCTTCATGAGTTCTTTTTTTTCTCAGCAGCAGTTTATGACTCGCAAGGTGGATAATTGATCTGTCAAACCATTTACAGCTAATCTTATCAGATTGATAGATGAGAGGAGCAGCTGCTGCGAGTGAATGTAAACTGTTAGACCCAGCTGAATGAACGGTAGTTTCACTTTTAATGCGTCTTATGTTCCAATACTCCGTCTGTGCCCAGAGTATGTTCTGCGCTCTGACAGAGTGCTGCGATCAATAAGCAAAGGATATGTAGATTCCAGTAGTTCTCCTGATGAGTGGTCCAGCTCCAAAAATAGAAAATCTATTAGTTACGGTAGATGTTCTACTCGTGTACAGGCCAACTGGGGGCTCAGAGCTCATAGTAGCAGATATAGCAACTCGAGGTTGCTTATCCAGTAGAGACTTTGCACGGGACTGGCTGAATTCTTGTTGCTATTCGAGCAGCTGAAGGTCCATCTTTGGAACGTCCGCCATTGTTGGCTTCATTGTCGGCTTTGTTTTTCTTGAAACAGATATGACGTCGTTGTTCATAGATTACCACAATAAAAATGGTAATTTTTTTCCACCTCTGCATTTAAATTAGATCAATTGAGGCATTAGAAAAATTAATTAAAAAATCTTAAAAGGAAAAAAATCGCAATACTTAAATGAATCGATTCTTTACCCCACCCCTACTCACTACTGCTGTTTTAGAGATAGTGGATATGAGTGATCTACTGTCCGATTGTATAAATAATACAAGAAAAACAAATGATTTTCTGGTCAGCCTGCAGGTTGAACAAAGCAGCTCTGCAGTGCAAAGATAATCCTCACATTATATTCATTTTGCAGACGCTTTTGTCCAAAGATATGTGCACAGCCTCAGTGAATCCTAAAACACGGATTCTTTTCCTGCCACTCTTACAATCATCCGGGTTTAGGCACAGAGGACCCACAAAGTCTCTCCACACACAGTCCCTCCAGGAATGCATGGGGTGAGCACAGAGGCTGGTCTCTGGTTGGCATTATGTGTGTATGAATCTGTGAACTCAATCACACTAACACGCAGACACATGCACACTCTGTTGCCCGCACACTCTTTGCCATATTGTGTGTTGCTCCTTGATTGTTTTCATTCGCTCAGCCTCACATAGCCGTCTGATTGGCAACACGTCCCCTGATGGCTCACTAAGCACATGGTGGGATTAGGTGTGTACTTCTGTGTAAGTGTGTTGTTTGTTTGTGTATTTGTGTACATGCATGTGTGTCTTTTTGTCTAGCCCCAACTACAGCCAATTCCTGAGAGAGGCCAGCAGACAGATGTTCTCGGAGAGGATTTGCAGGTCTATCTCTCTGTTTAAATATCCGTTTCTCTAGTTTAGTTTATTGAGGGTGGTTGGGTTGTTTTTCTCTCTTTTTGGGGAGGGGGTAATGCTGATTTCACAAACTGGAAACCCTACAGCACCCCAGCGGATCTTTGATGAGAGAGACTTTTCCCCAGGTTCCCACGCAGAGGTGGAGGTTGCCAGATCATGGTTGTCATCCCCCTCCAGCTACTTAGCTTGACTATGATCCAGCTGTATTGATGTATTTCAAACACCTGCAGTAGTTTTCCCAAAGCTTTTGCAATGAAGAGAAAGGTTCACAAAACACAAATGCAAAGAAGTGCTCACTGTGCTCTCAGCGGTGCGGATTGCAGGATCGGTATACTTTCCAGTTTTTCAGTAATTCAAAGCAGTAAATAAAATACACTAAATTCAAGTTCAAAGGGGGAGCTTTGGGTTTGTTCTTGCATGGAGATGACTGTGTGCCTGTCAAGGGTGTTAATTATCATAATTAAGGCAAACTCTTTCTGAAACTGTGCTCCCTTAACCTCTTTCTTCTTATCCTATTGACCATATCACGCTGTCTTTCTCTGCAGCCTTGTCTTTCATCCTTTTTGCTCTATGGCCTCTATCTCACAATACTGCCTCCTCTCGCAATTTCTCCACTTTGCTACTCATCCCCTTCATCTCTCCTCCAGCACTGCTCTCCACATATCTTCTCCCCTTTTTTTCTTTCATTTTTTCCCTCTCTCGTCTCCTCTCTAGTTTTCTTGGCTCGGTCATATTAACATGTTGGCTGAAAAAAACCCATAGTGACAAGCACCAGAAAACAGCCCAATCTTTCTGCCCGGAGTCAGATACACTTCTTCAAGTGTCTGTGAGTGTGCATGTCCTGCGAGCGATGGCTGACATTAGAAAAGGCAAAACTCCCTCCTCCTCTCCAGCCTGCTTATTGTCTCTGGGCCCTCCTCGAGGGGTAATTAGACCTAGCAAAACTGGCCCCTGTCCTCCTCTTTGCCACATATGTGTGTACGCGTGTACATATGTGTGTGCACATGCTCCCGTGTGTGCTTGTGCATGCGTGCCAATCTTTCCACCATGCGGTCAAGTCACAATTGCTAATCAGGCCTGCAAGCCTTGCCTGAAGAGACCAAGAAAAGGAGAAAGGAGGGAGGGGGAGAGAGCTGGGGAGGGAGGGAGCAAATGAGTGAGTGCTTTCCTTTGTCCTCATCACTGAAGCAGAGATAAAAACGAGTGAAGGGATGGATGGTTGGAGACGAGAGGACAGAAACTGAGGGATTAACAGAGGATGAGTGTGCGCTCCAGCCCTGCAACGAGCTTTTAACTGTCCTCCATGGCATGACACCGTGTAGACCTCCATTTTTCTCTGTCCTCCTTTCATCTATTTTGCTTTGCATAAGTCAGAACTGCTTGTATTCATAAAGTGCCTCTCTATCACTTACTCATGCTCATTTTTTGCACTCTCCCTTTTTCTTGCTCCGTCTTGCTCCCACTCACTCTCTGTCTGCTATCTTTCCATAAGGTAATAATGAATATTTGAGAGCTGACAGGAGCGCGGCACCTAATCCTTTTTGCCCAGGGCAAGATGGGCCTCATGGGGTGCATGTGTGTTACAGTTCATCTAACTTTTTAATTGAGATAGAAACCCAATTTATAAGTTTTCATTTCTACCTCTGTGCTCATGTAAATGAGACTTTCTGCATGGTTGTGCATATGTCATAGAAGCGGTGAGGATGGGCAGTACACTTGACAAGCAGGGAAATGTCGGTACGTTCAGCAGGCAGCTGGAACTGTACATAGAGTAACATTCAACTGCATGACCTGAGTTCACGCATCTGACAGGATAAAGTGTCCACAAGGCAGGAGTATGTGAGCCCCCCCTGTTTAATGAACGTAACACGGGGGTGCTAACTCATCTTTCTCAAATGGGAATGATGAAGTATCAAGTTATTAGCTGTTCTTAATTGCTTCTCTCTGAGGCTATATTCAAATATGAAAGATTGTCAGACCTTCACAGATGGCTGTCGGTGAGAACACTAATCTCATCAGTCAGTCTCACACTCACACACACACGTGAAGTATGAAAGTGTCTGCAAATGTCACTGCATGTCATCTGTAGCACTAGGAGCAAGGATCAGGGTTGATTGATGCCCAGCATAACAGTGAGCGAGTCTGCTTAATGATGTAATTCACTCTCCTCCCCGTAGAGGGAGCACTGTGTTGTGAAGGCCAGTGCAGCGTCAAGGACATTCACACTGTGAATAACAAACACCAGAGCGCCATACAGACTACCACGGCACCACAGAAAAACTACTTACATACTCAGTGAGTCACTCAGTCAGTGAGGTGCACACACACAGCTGCTTTGTGAGTTTCAACATTGAACCGTTGTGTTTTTGCGTCGTCTCCATACACCCCATTCAAGGCTCAGGTGTTGTGGCTGGCTCCAAGGTCACATCCTCATCATCTCTGTCCTTTAAACTAACTTCTCTCTATCTCTCTCCCCTTTATTTGCTCTCTCATCGTCTCAGTTTTCACACCTTTATTTGCTCTTGCTCCTTTTGATTTGATTTCCTTCTCTCCTTTACACTCTGTAGCTCTCCCTCACTCCCTCTTTCTCTCCTCCTTGTAATTAGCCAGTGTAATTGCTGTAGTAAATCTTTTCTGCTGTCCCAAGGAGACTGGCTGATATAGGACTGATTTAATAAGCACACCAGCAGCTCACCTCTCCCTGTGTGTGTGTGTGTGTGTGTGTGTGTGTGTGTGTGTGTGTGTGTGAGAGAGAGAGAGAGAGAGAGAGAGAGAGAGAGAGTGAGTCTGTGTCCTCTGTTATTTGCTATGGGGATTTATGGGCTGTTTGTGTGGTTTCAGCAAGTGCGAATTCGAGTTCAAGGTAGTGCTGTGTCGGTGTGTCGACAGTAGTGCACCTTATCAGCAATGCAGGCAGCATACTTCGTGCGTGAGTGTATGTGTGCCTCATCAGTGATGCCGTTACGTGCCGTGTGTGCGTCATCGCCGAAGACCTTCATGGCCAGAAGAGCATAGAGAGGTCAGAATGGCCCTGGGAGAACAACACTGACACACATGCACAGACACACACTCACACACAGGCCCACTGTTTCCAAACCTCTGTCCGTTCTCTCTCACTTCCACCTCTGTCTCCCCTGTTTGTACCCCGTAAACTGTCGCACACACACACACACACACACACAATCAGCATCTTCTTTTGTTAGCTTTAGTCTTCTCTTTCTATTTCACACACACAACTTGGATAGTGAGTGAGACTGAGTGTGAGGGTAATGAAAAACGTGTATCCAGGTGGTGCGGTTTGCCAGTGTTATGCTATCTAGCAGCAGTACACCAATGTCTCCAGTGGAGGGCACTGTGACTCCACACATGAACAGTCACCTTACTGAGGGACTCACACTTTGTGCCCCCTGTAGTCAATACATCTAGATTTAAACCACATAACTCAATATTACACTTTATTAAAATATTTTTAATAAGCAGCAGAGTCAAAAATATAAAATTGTGATTTCAAGGCTAATATAGATAAGGTAATTTCAAGGAGTTAACATTGAAAGTTTTTGGCAGATTATTGTAAGTAAAGAGTTCTGCCAGTTTAAAGAATGTTGAAGTTGTCTGTAATCCAAAAGTAAACTAACTAAGCAAAATTCACAACATCCATTTGCAACCTGCTTTCACAATAACATTAATTGACAAAACATTAAATACACGGACAAACAATTTAAAACTAAATCATATCCATAAATAAAGAGGTAATTTATATGTTGAAAATCGCACTGATTGGACCTCGAATGAATGATACAAGATGCCATGTTGCATTTATTGACAAAGTGCCAGAGATATTTAAAGTTAATTTAATCAAATAGAATATAAACAAGTAATCATACTTGTATTTGTGCATTATGAAAGACCTTTTTTTTTTCATTCTAACAAGCTTATTCTTATTGACTTGAGATTTAAAAATAATTGGAACCTGCTTTAAAAAAAAACAAAATTTCAGAAGTGTGATGCTCTTTAGTCTTTGTTGAAAGTTTTTAAGTTTAAGTGCAATGAGTAGATGGTAAAACAAAATCAAATTTTGTAGCCTAAATTCTCTAGATATTTTCAAGTATTAATATTTGTTTTTTCAACATTTCTAAAGTAAATATAGTCTGTTTGTATACAACTAAA
Organism: Plectropomus leopardus; assembly: GCF_008729295.1. NCBI lineage: Eukaryota > Metazoa > Chordata > Actinopteri > Perciformes > Serranidae > Plectropomus > Plectropomus leopardus. The sequence goes on along the minus strand of NC_056471.1, from coordinate 17,228,514 downwards.
GTTTATTACAGAAAATCTAAGCTGCAGTTACACTGTTCATGCACCAGGGGAGCGCAAGTGAGCACAGCCTTAGCCCCTCCCACAAGCCCTCCCCCTGCAGCCTGGCCCTCCCACATCCTGCCCCCCGTCCCCCTCCTCTCTGCCCCACCCTGCCATCTGGTCCTTTTCACACAATCACAGACACGCACGCACACACACACACACAGTCAGGATTTTTTTTCCTCTCCTCATTTCCTTTCACAGTGAAAAACAGGATGAAGGGGCTCTTTCAGACTTGAGGTTACCGTGGAAACCCCCTTATTCTTCTTCTGTCAAACTTGCTTACATTGTAACACACACGCACACACAGACACACACACACACACACTCTTATACAGAGAGTGACAGAATGTGTTGGACATTTAAAGTTTAAAGGGACCAAGGCTACAGCTGTCCTTCTGTCTGACATAGTTTTGGCCTTCTGTCTAGTTTAGACAAAGAACTTTATGCCCCCCTCCCCTTTCTTTTTTCCTTTGTCATATTCCTCTTTCAGCTCTAATACATTAGTATTCCTAAGAGAGGCTTAAACAAAAACATATGATGTTCTTATTAAGTTTTCCAGAAATGTGTTTCATGACTTTTAAAGCTGGCACAACATTTGTTTGTGTCTCTGTGTGGTTCTTTCGATTGGGCAACCGCAGCAACTTTTTCCAAAGAACTGCTTACCCCCGAGATATTGATGTTGACACTATAAACCCTCTCCTCCGCTCCAGTTTAGACAATCTCCAGCCGTGGAATGCTGAATGGAAAAAAGTTAGTCTGAAGTTATATAAAGTTGGTGTTATGCTTTTCTCCTATCTTGCCACCAGAGGGCCCATGGAAAAACACATTTGGCGCCACAGATGTACAATAGAGCACATCATCTGAAAGCTTTTAGTGGGTTAAAAATAAACTGCAGCACTCCACAAGCAGGGAGTGGTGATGAGAGGATGAATAGACCACATGAAAGGACAGGAGAAGAGATTGAAAAGAAAAGAGGTTATGCTTTCTGGGACAGGACTGGAACTATTCTCTGAGTTGAGGCGATAGTTCAGAGTGGTCTGGGATGAAAGTGTACTATACATTTTTTTCTCTTTTGTTTCCCTCTCTTTGTGTTAATAGCTTGTTTTTTTCTTTCTTTACTTCTGTCTTTGTCTGTTTTCTTTCTTCAAGCTTAGCTACCCATCGCCTTCTCCACCACACGTTTTTTCCTTTTAAGGAGAGAGGGAATGAGGGAGGAAGGGAATAGGAGGAAGGGGGGTTGAAGGACACACTCAGGTCTGCTGACTGATAAACAGACTCCTCTTTGTGCAGATGGAGGCAGACACACACACACACACATGCACACGCTTAGTTATATATTGACAGAGACCCCTGCATGACTTGGCTCCTCATGATTCTGTGGACCCCTCCTGTGCCTCTTCTACTTCTCCATCTCTCCGCTCTCTTTTCTCTTCTTAATTAAAAACAGAAGTCAGAAATGGAAGAATTTAGTTTTTCTTTCATGACGCACACAAGCGTGTCTATGTACACAGACACACACACACACAAGCACAAGCACACACACACAGACCTAACCCCCCCCCCACACACACACACATCATCCCTCAGTGCCAAGCAGCTGTTGGGGAGACGAGGGGGGAAGTGTTCCAGGAAAGTGTGTGTGTGTGTGTGTTTGGTAGTCGGGGTGGTAGTGATTTGTTTCCACAAAAAGCCTTCTTTGACGCTCTAACAAAAAAGCAGCTGGGACCATAAAACATGTGGATGTTAAGATGTCTATGCTCCACTAGTGTTAGTATGTGCTTGTGTGTGTGTTTTTCTGTGTGTGTGAGTGTGTAGCCACACATGTGTTGTGCCTCTGTCATCTCCTCTCCTCCCCCACAATGACTAAGTGTAACATGGTGCAGCGCTCCATAGCCACCACTAGGGGTGCCATCGGATCATAAATGAAAAAGAGCCTGGCGTGCATGTGGAAACCACAGAGCAGCCATTTTACAATCTGCACACCAGACCCCATTTTATGAATCAGCCATGATGTCAACATCGCTAAGCCTGATTCCATTGGCTAGAGCGCAGCTGGCACCGTAGCTATTATTGCACGGATGCACACACTCACACACGGTGTCTCACCGGCTCTCCATCTCACACACACAGGCACACACTGACCTAGTGACATGATGCCGTCACTAGGTCACTAGTCTTGTCCCAGACTAACTGGATTGTCGCTGCTTGAGATTATATGCTATTGAGATAAGACTGGGCTGTAGTGTGTGTACTTCTCTGTCTCTTTACAAGTCTGCATGTGCATATTTATTTGTACACACACTCTGTTAGCAGGCTCAAGCTTTTACTGATATTTTCATCTCTGTTTCTCTCAGTATTATCTAATTTCGCTCTTTCTTTAATGCAGTTGTCTCAAAGAAGATTATACTGGGCCATTATCATCCATCGCCTTGCTTGTGTTACTGCACCAAGATGTTTATTTGTAGATGCTTGTCACTTCCTTTGAGTTTCCTCCTAACCTTTCAGCAGTGTTTATGTGCTTGTGGAAAATATTTATTTTGTTTCCTCTCAGATGTCCGGATGGATTTTCCTACCCTGTGTGCGAGTGATGGTTGACTTCCTGCTTTGGTTTCCTGCTCTCTACAGGGACTTTGGCTGAAGTGTTGGACACACAATAGTATTATTGATTCATGGTAGTGATAAACCCAGCTGATTACACGGATATTACACACTCATTGTATGCAAACAGTAGGGGAGCAGATTTCAAAATCATGAGATTTCCCTAAAGTTTGAGTCAAACTTTAGTCACAAGTGATGGCAGATTCTGAGAGAGGAGTTTCATAAAGTTGAAGCTGACACTGAATTAAACAATGGGACTCATTGAGGCTACAGTCCTCTGACTGACTGACTGACTCACTGTTTGGTGTGTACTGTGTGCTGTAAATGGAAAGACGAGGAGCTCATTAAGAGGCCTGGACTCGTTACCAGCCTGATTGGCCTCTCCAGTAGAGACAAAGCACTACTTGACTGGACATATGGAGGGATGGAGAGATAGAGAGATGGAGAGATGGATGAATGACTTGTTATACTGTAGTGGCTATCTCTGTGTCTGTGTGAGAATACCTACTGTGTTGTTGTTTGAATGAGACTATTTTTTAATAAACTACAGTTGAATGAGGACAGACTGTGGAAAAAGATGGTGGATGACTGTGTGGAAATGAGATGCAGTACAGAGAGCTGGGTGTTGGGTTAGCCTAAATTACAATAGATATTAAATATTAGTAACTGTGATATTTGATCAGATGCAAGGAGGTCTGTCTTTACAACAACAAATCATTATTTTACAATGGTTATGACAGTTTCAGTCCTGATAGTCCTGTCTGTTGCAGTGAAACTTAATTTTAACTTCGGATGTCATAACATGAGCTCATCACCGGGAATGGAAGCAGGTGGGCAGCTCAGCGCACAGGGGCTGATTTTGATTTGTATTGTTTGTCTCTGTGTGTCAGACAGAAAGTAACAAAGAGAGACAGCATGCTTGTACTGTACATGCTGTGCTGGAACTCCCGCTGGGTGTTTTCCACACAAAGATTCCTGTTTCCTGTTACTGTCTGCTTTTTACAAAAATAACACACAGACAAAGCCATATAGACAATTACTACATGTAAAGACGGACTGGAGAAATGTAGTTGGTGTAGATCTTCCAGTGTTTATAAACTTACAGCTATACAGAAAGTACTAAGGGATGAGAAAGGCCATTGTTTCTTATAGGATTTTCTTTTTTGTTTAAAATGCCGGATGAACAGCAGTAGTTGTGGTATTGAGACTGAGACAAACTCTCCCCCAGGCTTTTTCCAGTACCTGTTCAATTGTTATTTATAAACCATCTAAGGCCCCTCCAAGGGCAGGGTACTGTTAAAAAAATGATGATACCAGTACCAGTACTAGTACCCTCGAAGTGATACTGATACCAATTAAGTACTTCATTTTATAATTTTTTTCTTCTTTATTTTGATACACATCAATTGAATAGAAGCATCCACAAAATGCCAGAGGCCACATGTGTGTAATATAGCAATACTTTGACTACACTCAACACACCACAGGCTATAGGGGTTTTAGTTTTTGCTTTAGTGGGCCAATCACATGTTGCATGAAATCAAAGAATATGTTTGGTGATTGTAAGCAAAACCATACAAATTCCTTTTTTTCCTTCTAAATCTGGGCACAAAAAGGATCAAATGCAGGACTCTGACTGGAGAGGTTCCGATACTACTTGGTATTTGATTATTTCAGTCGATATTTTAATTTTGATTATGAATCGGGGTCATGGAAAACCTCTAAAATGTGTGGAATTTCACAATCTAATTTCAAGGCCTGGAAAAGTCATAGAATTAGTGGAAATTATTGAAAGTATCATCAAAGTCACGAAACTTTGTTTTGTGTAATTAAATAGTTACAGTAATCTGTGGATTACCATCCATGAAATGTATCATAACTGCAAATCTCATTGCTGTAGCTTTCAATTTAATGTAGCTCTACTTTGCGTCAATATGTGATGTTTTGTTAACCATTACACACATTTCTTCATTTTGTCCCTGTGTTTAGTCTTTTCCTGTTTGCCAGCTATCTGAAATATGTTTGAAGAGAATTTGAATCAATTATTTTTGAAAAACACCAGGAAAGTGGGAAAAGAAAATATTTAAATATTATTGGTCCTTGAAAAGTCATGGAAAAGTCTTAATTCTATTCATGAAAATGTGCGGGAACCCTGATGACTGAATATTCAGAGTTTTTGTTATGAAATATCAAAAAACATGTCAGATGCCCATCTCAACATCTTTACTTACCTCAGCCCAGAACACCTGACCTGCAGCTCATAAGGCATTTCCTTTATAATAGAAATTAAAGAAACTCCTCAAATTTGAAAGTCTGTAAACAGAAAATGCATAACAACATTCTTTCGTTCATCAACTAATGATTTCAGCACTAATCCTGACACACAGTATTTGTACTGCACTCTCGCATGATTGTTAGATTGAGTACGAGTGGTTAGATAGCATTTGCAGACACAGGTGAACAGCTGTGACGTCAGTTCTCTGCTGACCTCAGGTCTGTGTTTCCTGTGTACAGTTGGATATCATGTGGTCAAACCCACGTGCTTGTTCATCTTTCACTCCTAATTCTCATCCAGTGCACAGTCACCCCCCACACACTGACACATCCTTACAGTCACAATCCTGACCTTGTCAGAGCAAGTTAGTGTGAAGTATTTCTGTCAAGTGTGTGTGTGATGGAATGCACTGTATATTCATATGTGTACGCTGATTGCGAACTTTAAATGCCTTACAGCGAGAAAACGTCTGACCGTATTTACCAGGCCCACATACACCAGGGATGTCTTTCCCCCAGTGTTACAGCCATTTCACAGCAGTTCCATCATACCCAGGGCCAGTGATCCAATAATCCCAACACCTCCGTGACACCATACAGTTGGGAGGGGATGAAAAAAGTCAAGGCCGTGCCAAGTCTGTTGGTTTTTATAGCCATCACACAGGCCCTCTGCCCACCCCTCATATCGACTTCTCTCTCTGTTACAGAACTCATTGAATTTACCACTGTCCTTCTATCCAGCATTATTTATATTCGTATTAAGCTATATGTTCTCATATTCAGAAAATTACCCTGAAACTTCTAACTGAGTTTCCTCTGTCTTCTGTCCTTCTCTGAATGTCACCACCACCCTCCCCATCTCTAATCACCTCTCCAGCCAAAAAGGATCAGGACGGCGGCGATGAAAAGAAGCAGCCGCAGAAGAAGAAGGTGAAGGAGCTGAAGGTTCTTGACTCCAAGACTTCACAGAACCTTTGTAAGTCCACAGATGTCCATCTGCTTTAAAACGCCTCACACTGCTCTTTAAATGCATCCACTGAACACCAACACACTAAAGCGTGCTCAGCTGGGTCCTTATCAGTTTGGCTCTTAATTGTGTTTTCTCATACAGCCATTTTCCTGGGATCGTTCCGTCTCCCTTATGAAGACATCAAGAACGCCATCCTGGAGGTTAATGAGAAGGTCATCACAGAGTCCATGGTCCAGGTACAGAGTTCAGATCTGCCCCAGTGCTGGTATATAAGGCTCTGTATATATAACCATTCATGTTTGTTCTAGCTGTATAGTTTGGGCAGTGAAAAGTTAGGTTTCTTTGTTTTATTCTCTATGTTGCCTTTCAGAGAATAACAGTTTAAAATGGAAATACACAAGTCTTTTTGCTTTCACTTATCATTATGAAGTAAATCTTGATTGTAAAGGGTAATGGCCATAGAATAATAACACCACGGTTTCCCAGACATCCATTTATTACTGGCAGTCTGCCAAGATTAAAACATCTGTTGTTATGTATTGATTTTATATTTTTGGAATTGAACTATTCATTAGGAGCACTTCTGAAATATATTTACTTTTATTCATTGGAGCACAGAGCCTACTCTGGACACAGAAGTCAAACTTTTCCCTTCATTGCACTGGGTCTAAAAGTTTGCTTTCACTCAAGAGGATGGAGCTTTTGATTTTCTAAGTAGCTATCAGTTGCTATCCCAAGTCACCAAATCGTATCAATGTAAATTCTCTGAAGTTACTCTCCTCAGTAGTTGAAATGGTGAACGATGGAACAACTGAAGTGTGGGAAACATAATGCAGTGTGTCCTGTGTTGCTGGTAGTTGGTAGGTTCTTAGGAAAACGGGAAGCGAGCCGGTTTTCTTAGCAACAGCAGCGCCAACAATAACACTTAATAGAAATTCTAGAAGGGGAAAAGTTGTCTGTTTTTAATTAAATGTGTATAAAGCTTTTCTCAGAATCATGAGCAATTATAATGAGAGGGGAAAAAAAGTATATTAAACTCACAGTATATCCTAGTGATTGCCAGCATCTGTGCCTCTTGATGTGACATATTTAATGTTAATATTTAAGTATTGTATGTACTTTTATTTAACCAGGAACTCTTTTGAGATACTTTGTTTTTTACAAGCTAGACCAGGCAGCAGAAGATGGGCATCACATAATTGCGCAAGTGCACATGAACTTTGGAGCCTTCACACACTGACTCTTAAGGGCTACTGAGCCCGCACACTGACTGTCAGGGGTCAGTCACATTAGTGTCTCCAGATCCTTACAGTCCTTTATATTTTGTGTTTTTTGTCATGTAGAACATGATCAAACTGCTGCCACCAGCAGATCAGCTGAACGTCCTCGGAGAGATGAAGGATGAATATGACGACTTGGCTGAGTCCGAGCAGTTTGGAGTTGTGGTGAGACAATATAAACACAAACAAACACAAAACTGAAAATTTTGTTTTTGAAAAATCAGTATAGTTTGAGCTCGCAGCTGACTTGGACATGACTAACCACAAACAAAGCTGTGAAATCAGTGTAATTGCAAATGAGGTGTAGAAAATGTAGAAGTACTGGGACAGTCATACCATTTTCGACATATTAGACACAGAAAATCCCCACACTGTCAAACACAGAGTTCTTTGTTCAACTGTGGAAGATGTGAGTAATGAAATCCTGTTTCACACCACAGACAACTACACACACGCACACACACACACAATCTGTGGCAAAAGTTATACCAGGAATTGGTCCCTCTTTTCTCACTCAGATGTCCTGCGTGAAGCGGCTGATGCCTCGGCTTCAGGCCATCCTGTTCAAGCTGCAGTTTGAGGAGCAGCTGAACAACATCAAGCCAGATGTGGTGTCTGTGACTGCAGCCTGCGAGGAGCTCAGTAAAAGCCAGAACTTTACCAAGCTGCTAGAGATCATCCTCGTCGTGGGGAACTATATGAATGCCGGCTCCCGCAATGGAAAGGCATTTGGTTTCTCCATATCATATCTGTGCAAGGTAAAATAAGGTGTAGACATAGTATATGAACACTCAAAATGAATGAATGAATGAAAACTCGAGTTTACCTGCTAGTGTGCGCACCATGTAACCTGAGTCCTTGGCAGGTTTGATTCTGACCTGCATGCCTCTGCTCAGCTTCCAGAAACAGAGAGTAAATGGATTCATAGGTACTGCCTTTAGTCTTACCTTTTGGATGAGTTGTATGCCAATGAATTACATAAAAACTGGGTCTCATGAGAGTAAAGCTGTTTCCCTAAAGGAACAGTCCACCCCAAAATCCAAAACATACATGTATATTTTTCTTCAAGAATTTTTGAGACCCATAGTCTCACTCGACAGCTGTTTATACATATCTGTAAACAGAGAAGTGCAAAGCATTGACCTTTTCAGTGTGACATTTTGAAATCAATTCTTCTCCCAACAAGCTGCGTGACACGAAGTCAGCTGATCTGAAGCAGACCCTGCTCCACTTCCTCGCTGATGTGTGTCAGGAGCAGTATCCTGATGTCATGGGCTTTGTAGATGAGCTCATCCACGTGGAAAAGGCCAGCAGAGGTACACGGGACATCATACTGATCTGTTTACATCTCCATTTCTACATAGTATCATCCATTACAACCCCTGGTTACACATTACATTCTACTTATTGATAGAGCGTGCTCTCATTTTTATAGTCATTTAAAAAAAACAAGTTCATTATAGGCTATGTGTATATGTGCTTTGCGTCATTTTTGTTTCCCCTGCAGTTTCCGCTGAGACAATTCAGAAGAACCTTGAGCTGATGGGTCGTCAGATCAAAAACCTGGAAAAAGATCTGGAAACTTTTCCTCCTCCACAAAATGACAAAGACCTGTTTGCTGAGAAGATGTTGATATCCTTTTCATTCAGTTACATATTTAATATTATTATTCAGCAACTGTTCTGTTTATCTGTAAATTTCATCTATAGATCTCATCATCATAAATTATGATTTCTATGTATTGTTCAAATACAGAGATATATATGTTCTGCATTCCTTAACACCATGTATCACAGTTTCATTGGTACTGCCCGTGAACAGCATGAGAAACTGGATCTGCTGCATAAGAATATGGAGAAACAATATAACGACCTGGGGGAGTACTTCGTCTTTGACCCGAAAAAAATATCCATAGAGGAATTCTTTGGGGATCTCAACACCTTTAAAAACATGTTCCAGGTGTGTTTTTATACATGTGAATGAACTGACACCAGTCTGATCTGCGCAGTGGTGGATGAACTACCTGAAAGCCATACTTGACTAAAAGCACAGACATTTTATCAGAAAATTACTTTGTCAGTAGTTAAAGTCACCTATTAGAATATTTCTTGGGTAAAATTCTAAAAGTATCTGACAATTACTGCAATTAAGTATCAAAAGTAATTTTATGATATTAAATGTACCTAATTATTGATATTAGAATTACAAGTAAATGTTGGTTATAAAAAAGCAAGCGGTCAGAATTTTGAGAATGACATTTACTGAGGTGTCCAGTAGCTCAGTTGGTAGAGCTGACGCCCCGTGTACAGAGGCTGCGTCCTAGCTGCAGCTGCCACAGGCCCAATTCTGGCCTTAGCCCTTTGCTGCGTGTCATCCCCTTTCTCTGTCCCCTTTTCACGTTCAATCTATCCTGTCAATAAAGGCAAAAAGGCTATTAAAATAATCTTTAAATTTTTTTTAAAATTTTTAATCTTTAAATTAAAATTATGATGTTTACTTCTTCACAACATACAGTACTTTAAAAATGGAATGTATATTACACTCTTTTGCAACTGGAAGGATTTGAAGACCAAAATCCAGATTTTCCTCCCGTCCTTCCCTATTTTGTAGTAAGTAACTAAGATGCTGAGGGGAAATGTGGTGGAGTAAAACTATACATTTTATTGAGGAAATGTTTTTTGAGTAAAATTGAAAATTGTCAGAAATGTAAAAACTTGAGAAATGTAAAGAAACTCCCAAAAATACTTAAGTACTTTATAAAGTATTATTACTTTCTTACATTACACCACTGGATCTGGAAGTGTGGTTTTCAGTCTTTATCCACTAACCGTAAATCAACTCTTACACACACACAGTACAAAGATACACACAAGTGGAGGCGACAAAAATTTGACAGCTGAAAGATGAAAGATTTCTTTCAAACCAGGAAGAGAAGAAACGGCCGCACACCTGTTCATATTGACATAATAACGAATGAAAGCGACTCCAAAACAGTTAACTTGTTTTACCAGTTAATGTGGATAACTGCCATCCACTGGTTTTGAGGTTATGTTTACATACACAGATATCCATCAGATCCATCATACACCTGCCTTCTAACATTGTGATTAAAAGAATCACTCTCATTGATTTCCCACTAAGTTATCCACACCAAAAACTCACATTTGCATGCATACACTGTCAGATGTCTTTTTCTCTGTCTTTGCCTACCAGCAAGCAGTGAAGGAGAATCAGAAGAGGAGGGAGGCTGAAGAGAAGATCAAGAGGGCCAAGCTGGCCAGGGAAAAGGCAGAGAAGGAGAAGGAGGAGAAACTCAAGAAGAGCCAGCTCCTTGACATCAACGCAGGTCACAATTTTTGGATCATATGTGTTTACCTGTGTGTGACTGAAAGAAAGAGAAACACTCACACACTCTCAGTTTGTATTTCCCTCGGACGTCAGTGTGTGTGTGTGTGTGTGTGTGTGTGTGTGTGTGTGTGTGTGTGTGAGAGAGAGAGAGAGACCAACCCATCAGTATTTATAGACCAGAGTTAATCTAATGTTGATGACCTGTGTTTTGAAGAAGAATAAGCTCCACAGAAACTGAGAACAAGCAGGACATATATAAGGAACCGCTTGACCTCTTTTCACCACTCTGGTGAACGGGAGGATTTGCCTCCATAAAAGAGAACTGAATGATGCCTAAATCTCTTTATCATCAAAAACATATTTCCACTCTTCTATGAGATGCTCTTATACTTTGAAAAATTCTCACAGCATATTGTCCTCTGTAACACACACACATATTCTCACTCGCTCATCCTCGTATACACACAGTTAACACTCAAATCCTGCCTTGCAGACACACATTTATGCACAGGCACTTTTTCCCTCCATCTCTCAGACTGTGACCTAGTTTCAGTGCATTCCTCCTCTCTCTGGCTCCAGTCTTTTTCTCCTGGGACTCCACAGTTCCATAGCCGAAATTTGCTACAGCCTCAGTGCAATCTGTGTATGTGTAGGCATGCATGTGTGCTACAAAATTACTTTTCTCTTCTTGTGAATGTTTGTTTTGCTTTGCCTATGAGTTGGAGAATGCTTGTTTTGGCCAAAGTGTTTCTGCTTTGTGTATGTGCGTGCGTGTGTGTTTGTGTGTACGAATGTGCATTTGTGTGTCTATTTTGTGAACCTCTTTTACAAAAGTCTTCCTGGCCTTTCTCCTAGTGCTCCATGTTCCAGCTGGCTTCTCCTCTCCTCTCTCTTTTTGCTTTTGTTCCATCACTGCCTCTTCTTTTTTTCCTTTCCCTCCCCCCGTCAAATCATTTAAAGGGCACTTAAAGACACAGCCAGCACCGAGGCTCCACTTGGAATATTTTTTGCTTGATGTTAAGAGCAGACATTTTGTGGTAGAAAGTAAGTTAGTCAAATTTCATGTTCAGTCTCTAGAGGCATGCTTGAATGGAACATAATAGTGCTTCACAGTTGAGTGTGTGTGTATGTGCACTACTGAGCGAGAGATCATTTACATACAGGTGGCATATTTGACTGCCCCTGTAGGCTGGAGTCATCCAACACCCCCCTATTTAAATTCAACCCTGTACAAAACTACCATCCACACACCTGGTCTTTGTTCAGTATTTGTTTATAACCATCATACTGGATGGCTTATACACAAAGGCTGTTTTCAGCCTTTTACTTTCACACGCTCACATCATCCTTGTTCCCCTTTTTCTTTCAATTCCCCACCCATCAACTCACATACCCTCGCTATCTCATGAATGTTCCTCTTTCTCCTTCTGTAAACATAATATCCAAGTTGGTGGTTAAACCCTGGAAGGTCAGTGTGTGTTTGCACTTTGTGGCCTTGTCATTCCTCTGTGAGTCAGACAGACAGACGCTCACCCAGTGGAGCCTTGGTTTGCACATGTGCTAAGCATGTGATGTTAGTTGTTGTGAATAACTGATCCTTCAGAGACTCTTTGTAGATTACTTATTTTATCTGTTGGTGATCAAATTAGCAGATGGACCACAGCAGGCTACTTTGCATGGGAGCATTAAAACAACACAGTCATACACACATCACGCTAGAAGAGAAATACATATTGATAGAAAAACAAAACCTTTGCATGTTCTATAAGATACATATCTATAAACTATACAATATAAAGAATGTACCACAGTACACTTTAGACTACTAAAATACAAATTCTAAAATATAGAATATATCCATAGGATAGCATAATACCAATATGAATATTAAATGTGCAAAAATCTTGAAGTTTATTTTTAGGATGGCAGAGAGGCAGAGTGGGAGAATAAGATGTGCAAGGTTAATGAAGAGCAAAACAGAGTGACGATTGTTGGGACAGAAAAATGTAAAGCTGACAGTGTTCTTCCATGCATAAGTGAGATGTTGCACAGAATTATTAAGTTATTAAGTGTTTTTACTTGGCTTTATTCGGCTCTCATGAAACATGGACATTCAGGACATTCAGTCCATATTCACCATCTGTGCTTTAAGTAAGAAAGTGCAATTTGATCTGATGAATACTGTCTACCACTGTAATGAAAAATCCATCCCTGGCTGTCATACACTCCTGTTTGGAAACATGCCAGGCTACTCAACAACATTTTTTCTTATTTCTACAGCTAGGTGTCAGTACTGCCTGTAAAAGATTGTGTGAGACCGGGTGTTCTTGTGGCAAAGGGTGTGCGCATGTGTGGTTTCCACACCCACTTAGATGCTGGCATGGGAACTGCCACTAGGAGTGCTCGTGCTCCACACAGAGAACAGGAGTGAGGGAGTGGTGTGGGGGAGGGAAGGGAAAAAAGGGTAGTAGGACAGCAGATGCTCTCCCAAGGATTATAGTGTGTGGTTGTCTCTGAGAAAAGAGGGTAAGAGGAGGAGAGGAGAAAAGCACATGGTGAGAGAGGGGATGAGATGGAATAAGCCTGGGTAGCCTGTCTCACCTCAGGCCACTGTGAAAGAGGAGCAAGATCAGATCATGGCACATTAGGAATATAGAAATTCTGTCATCCACCCCCTTGAACACTCTCTTTCTTTCTCCTCACCTTCCCCTTTCTCTGTTTTCCCTCTGTGTTTGCTCCTCTCTTCTCTGTAAAATTTTCCATTCATGTCCTCCTCTGTCAGTGTGTGAACGTCCATTAGGGGTGCTACTGCTCCACACAAGATGTTGCCCTCTGTTTGTGTGTGTGTGTGTGTGTGTGTGTGTGTGTGTGTGCCAGATAGAGTCTGTCAATGTATGCGCATCCAGTGTGGATTAGATCTAAAGAGACATCTTTAAGAGCTCATGATCTAATGCCATTACACTAATTTATCCGTCTTATGTTCTTACTCGCTTCAGTCAATACCTTGCTGTTTGTTTATACACTATACTGTAGTTGTGTGTCTGTGGAGTGTGTGTGCGTGCTTGTGCTGCTCCCGTTCCATGTCATTGTCATACTGATTTTGCCACCACAGTTTTTTAGCCCATTTCAATATTGATTTTCTATTGGTTGTCAATAATAACACCACTAAACAGATATGTGTTCTACTGAAAAGTCATGTGATTTACTAGAAGCACATGATTATCAACAAGCAATTGAACCCCGGGGTTTTCCCTGTTATTAGCCCCATTAGTTGTTGCTAACAAACCATACACTGTAAAGCCTCCCTTTGATAAAAAAAGACTCTCATATGACTTTATGACATAGTGTTTCCCTCGGCCACACTCACACAAAAACACTAAAGTGCTGTATGTATGATGCTACACAGTGTACTGGTCCTGGGACACTCTAATTTTAGTTTGGAGTTCACTCTGTCATCAATGAGCCCGTTTTATACACAGCTGGGTCATTGTTTAGTCCTTCTGTTGCCTCCAGTACATACTCACAAATAGGTTTGTGTGTCTGTGTGTTTCCACCAGTAGTTCAAGCCAAGCATGTGATTAGTGTGAGTGGAAATGTGCCAGATGTGTTTCCCCGGAAGGAGAACAGCACGGTCGGCATCATTCTGATCCGTCTGTGCAATTCCAGGACATGGACGTGGAGGGGTGTATGTGAGCTGTGGAGTGTGTGAGAGAGACTTTCTCTGACGTGACAGGCAAGACCACAGGCCATCTGCTTCATGGCTTACTGCAGGATTAGATATAGTCTGTGTGTGTGTGTGTGTGAGAGAGCAAAGCTATGTGTGTTTGGGGGTTGGGGAGGTGACGACATAAACCTTTAACCCCCCCCCCCTTTTAGACTCCATTCAGGTTCAAAAAGAAATAATTAAAACCATCTGCCTAAGCTCTGAGCTGTGCCACTGAATCCTGCCCAACAAAACAATCATGACAACACACACAGTTGTACACATAGGAGCATTGCCGTGGAGCCCCCACCCACTGGCCCCCCCTCCCCTGATCCCTGATTTTAGGACCACCAGACATTGAGTCTGTGCAGTAAATGTGGATGTAAACAAAAACACAAACAGCAAGACCACCCATACAAGCTTTACCTGTAGATATATACAGAAGCAAGGTTCCTTTCCTGTCAGCACCTTTTTTAACTACAACACACAATTACTTATTCATTATGTAGTATTTCGATGTTTATGAGGAGATTTGGTCTCAGTGGGAGTGTCTTTTCATTAAGGTCCGTGTTTGTGTAATAGAGCTTATCTCTCAGAAAGTGCAGTGTGTAGCCCCCAGCAGAGACATATCTGAACTAGGTCACTGCCTTTCTGGGTTAATGTAGCTAATTTGCCAACGTGGCCACGTGGCTGGTAAATAACCTCCCTGCCCACGTGTGTTGGTGTGTGTCAGAGAAACAGGGATAGATATAGGGTTTAGAAAAACCATCAATTACTCCCCTGTTGCTGGAAAAGAAAATTGGTGTATATTTCAGTGTTGTACTGATTTAAAATCACATCTTTGATAATAGAAAAGCATGTGTGACGTAAATAAAAGTTACATTGTGACTCTATGTGTTGATTTAACCCTTTGAAACCTGAACAAATTGTCTTGATTTTTTCAAAAACCTCAGTAGTAGAAACAAGTTGAGAGCTACAAGAACATGGCCTAAAATGTAGCAAAGAATAAATAAATAAAACATGTTAAAAACACCACAATAATAATAATTATGATAACAATAACTGATTGATTTATATTATATAAATCAATCAGTCCTTTATTCCAGACTCAGGGTCCATATAAAAAAGACAAACATTACATGCAATGATAATAATAATAAAAAATAGATTAAATAGTTAATAAGAATTAAATGATATTTACATATTGATTTCTAGATATTTTATTATCTTCTAATACTTTTCTTTGTCTCTTTTAAAACTAATTTTCAGTTCTTTTTTATTTTCCTAATTTCTTGCAACTTGTGGAACATCTCTTACAAAGATGCTTATTGTCTTTTTAGCCATGTTTCAAAAGAAATCAAACCAATTAACACAGATATCAAAGGTTTAAATGCATGTGGAAGCCATCTGAATGCAGCACTAGAAATCTGATGTTCCGGGTTAAAAAGGGTTAATTTAGCATTTGTTGATGCATTGCTGATTGTTATGTTGTGTTGTTTACAGAGGGTGATGAAACTGGTATCATGGACGGCCTGTTGGAGGCACTGCAGTCTGGTGCTGCTTTCAGGAGGAAGAGAGGACCACGGCAAGCAGGTACTCATTCAGCAGCAGAGTAGTAAATCTTCACTCAACATGCAGATGTTTCAAAGTGTCATGTATAACCTGATTTACAGATTTCTGTTTCCACTCACACACTTTTGAGGTATTCGCACTCTACTGAAACACGTGAAGCATATGAGATGCATTTATTCCATCTCCGTCTTCCTCTCTGTTTCTATGTTTCTATCAATACACAACAACAGATTTGTTTGTTTTCCCTGTGTGTCTGTGCCGTCTGTTGCATGGCTCAGAGACTGTGGGTTGTGGTTGTATTCTCTGGCCAGGGTTACAGGGGGGCAAAGCCAATTCCACTGATGGTTGGCACAACAACAAAAGAAGGGGGTGGGTGCCAAGGGATGGGTGTGGACACCAGTATACTTCAGAGAGGAACTACTGGTGAGAGTGTGGTTGTGGAATAAGAAAATATAAGTGGAATAAAAATGTAGAGCTAATATAAACCAGAGTGTGGGTAGAAAGTTTAAGGAAGTGAGTGAATGGGCGATATGCAAAACATACTTGGACAACTTGCTATAGTATGAACAAAATATAAGTAATGGGAAGTAGACTTGTTTTTTTTGCTTCAACTTATCATTACAAAGTAAATGTTGATTGCATAATGTGTAATGGCTACAGAAGAATGACATCAGTGTTAAGATTGGTTCCCTATAAGCTTTGCTTTAACAATGAGATGCATATGAAGGGAAAATGAAGGCTCAATTTGTAGCGCAAAGACAGTGCATCAACCATTGCACAACCAAAACAGGAAGAGGATTGTATTTTTGTTTTCCTCTGCAGCTACAGGTAGCCATCTCCACTGACATCAATTTAAATTCTTTGCCGGCATTATCTGTTGCAGCAGAAATGCTGAATGGTTGACCAAATGAAATAACTGTGGAAAGCAAATGCAGTGTGTCCTGTGTTGTTGGTAGTTGCTAGGCTCTGAGGAAAACGGAAAGTTAACCAGTTGTTTTGTGACAGCAGCGCCAACAATAATACCACTTGGAAATGTTAAGGGAGGAAAAGTTGAAAGTTTGTCTGTTTGCACTTTGGAGTCACCCTCCACTAAAAATGTGCATTGCTTATTGTAACTTAACTTTGAAGTTTGACCCTCACTGTGCAGAATGATGCACGTACCATCAGTGTATGTTTTCAAATTCATCTACTGAAGAGGGGAAGTTTGTGCTCAGCTTTTAACTTTGAAATTCTTTTTAAATAACATGAAAAAGAAATGTTGGAACAACTTTACTTTTACGACTTTTAAAATGTGTTTTCATCAGTATGGTAACTTGTCATTTAGTTGATTGGCACATCTTGTTGATGTCGCTGACTTTGTGTTAGTATGGTTGTTGTGCCTCAATTCACAGGCCCTACAACAGTGAAGTGACACCGAAATGCCGCTTTTGTCTCATACACAACACTCTCTCTGTTGCCTTTGTAGCTTGCCAGAAATCCACAGTCGGGTCTTCCAGCCCCAGTGTTTTATTTATGCTCGTCATAGTTTGACTCATAGGCCATTCCACTTGTGCTAACCACAGCCCATCTAACTAGTGGCTGCGCCTTAAACTTTTTGGGCAGAACTCACCCTTGTGAACTTTGGTTCCACACTATGTGGATATGTCGACATTACGTGTACTCTGTGTGCAGCTGCATGCACCAGACTGTGACCCTTGTACTGTGACGGTTCAATGTTAGTACACAAAACATTATAGATCTAGTGAACACCTTTTTCCCATGATTTATGGTAGCATTTGAAAGCCAAGCTCACAGTTAATGAGTACAAGAAATTCTCTTAGAAAATCTTAAGTATCCGAATCATTTGACTCAAAATCTTTTTCCATTTATATGTTGGAACAAAGAACTAGAAGCACTGTTTCTGTCATTACTGGACCAGCCAAAGGTCCATGTCCTGTGTATTAGGACATACTCCTGAGCATTAATCCAGTATGTATTGACTTTCATTCAGGCCAGGTTGTTCAGTATGTAAGCTCAGGCCAGTAATCTAGTTAGCTACTTATTCTGCTGTGTGTCCCACTGCCCAATCCAGTTACATTCACTTATTGGAGCCTAAAGTGAACTAAATGGAAACTAAATTTTTTCTGTTTTTAAACTTGTACATGTACCACATTTTGTGGATCGTGTGTTCTGGTAAAATCATACAAATGAAAATGGGGCAGTGTGAGCTGTTAGGATAGTAACTTTGTAACGTGATATCTTGTGTTAGGAAACTCGTGTGTAGCTATGTGAGTGGGAAAGTGTCCACTGCCCCTTAACTGAGAGAGAGAGAGAGAGAGAGAGAGAGCCTGTGTGTGTGTTTATTCACATGCACTCATGTGTGGGTCGAGTATTCACACATAAGAGGCGGGAGAAGAGTGTGTGCAACCCAATACCTCCCTCAATAGAAGCCAGATGTGAAGCGGTGTTCCAGAGTGGAATAGCACAGAGCTGTAGGGCAGACTGCACTTTCCTTCTTTTTTACTTCTCTCTTTCTGTCTCTGTCTTTTATCTTTCTGTCTTATTTTAATTACTAAATGCATTTATGTAGCGTTTTAGCTGTAATTGTCCATAGTAATTAAAAAAAGCGTTATAACAAGCGGTCCTCAGTGGTTCACTAAGTCACACTGAGAAAATGGCTAAGTGCAGCAAACTTTCTTTAATCACACACAGCTCAGGCTCATCACCACTAAACTGACTGAGACAACAGTAAAAGGAGGAAATGGAGGGAGTGGGGGAAAGGAGCACTGTATGAGAGAAAAATGGGGCCCACTTGAGGGCTCAGTCAGTCACCCATAATACAGTTTGGCCACCTCACACTCCTAACAGGAAATACCTTAACATGCATGTCGGAGAGAGAGAAAAGGGAGAGAGCGCCTTCGTCCCCACACACACTTGTCTGTGGTAGGAGAGAGAAGGAAAATATAAGTGTCTGTATGTATCACATCTCTGCTCAGTGCCTCCTCCCTGTCTCCTCTTTTCCCTCCTTCTTGTCATTTTTGTTTTCTTTTGCCAAAGTTCAGGGTTTTCCATGGCTGATGTGGAGGGTGTGAAGCCCTGCTGTGGTTTTTAGGCAATCTCTGCTTTTTTAGTTTATATTTTCGTCATGCTTACAAGGCTACTCCTTTCCAGTTAATCTGCTTCATACACCCAGGAAGTTCTTCGCCCACACACAATAGGAGTGTGTCTTTGACTGGTTGGTTGAGTCAGAGGTCTTAATTTAGTGGAGCTGAAGTAGGAGGGGGCACATCCTGACTCTAGCTCTACTGATATCTGGCACTGCTGGGGCCACAGACAGCCTGTATGAGCAAAAACTCCTCTTTCCAGCTCATGTAGGCATGAAAAGTACTTTTACTTTTACTCTATGTGTAATGTTTTATACATTTATACAGTTTGCTGCATAAAGAGAATAAATGTGGATAGAGAGATTTAGATTTGAGGGAAAATCACCTCACTAAATGTATTCTGTGCCAGTTATAAAATAATCACAGTTGGAATGTAACTATTACATTTACCCAAGTACAGAACTTAAATGCAGTATTTATATGTTATGTAATTTTATACTTCAACACCACTACATTTTGGAAGCAAATATTGTTCTTTTCACTCCACTACATTTAATTTAATAACTTAAGTTACTTTGCAGATTTAGATTATTAGGACAAAATATAATCAACTAATAAATTTGGATATATTTTTATCGATTAACCCAGGGGTCTTTAAAGTAATTAAAATTAGCTCCACTTTTACCAACTGTTACATTAAAGTGATGAACACTTTAATGCATCAATAATAATGATCTAATAATATAATATATATTATTCTAAATGGGCCATACTGCACACTGGGTACTTTTACTTTGATACTTGAAATATAATTTGATGCTGATATTATTAGGAGTGCGAATGCTGGACATTTAACTTAATACAGAGTATTTCTACACTGTGGTATTAATACTTTTACTGAAGTAAAATAATATTTTTTCCACTACTGACGATAACACAACACAATATCAAATAACCACAGCTCTTGAAAAAAGTACTTAATTTTAGATGTCATCAAGTGGCATCATTTTGGTTGGATGTTTCCTCATCCCTCTCTTGCTGATGGTGAGATGTAATATGTCACCAGCCCTGAGGCCAGTTGCTCATTTAATCTGATTGTAATTACTTTTCCATGAAGTTAAAATACAATTGATTTGAACTTGTGGTGTTACCCATCAGATGTCACGTAATGAGTCTGCAAACACAAAACAAAGGTTCATGCGCTTGAATGATCTATAAAAACACAAGTGGCGGAGGGGTCATGGTTTCTCTTAGCAAGGGATTACAACATCACAATGAAGGCAAACATAAAAACAGGAGTTTCAATTGTACAATATCCCAAGAGAATCACATTAATACATTAACAACACATGTTGAGACTATAAAGGTCTGCATTCAATGTTGCTATAGGTATTAATCAGGAATAATGTAACTGTCAAGTTTTCCCATAAGAGATGATAATACATCTGGTAGTATTAATGTTAAATATAATAAGCAGTACATAAAGATTTCCACCAAATGTGAAAAAGTGTCTAATTATTAACATGTCAGTCAAAACACTAGTGAAGTTGGTACTTTATGTAATACACAGGGAGTTAGTTACCTTTCACAGTGTGTTTAATCTGGTAGAAGAAACTTGCTGTCTTAAATTTTTTGTAGCACTATTCAGGACATTAATATAGCAGCAAACACCCATTTGCTATTGAAACATTTAGTGGAGAAAATGTGTCCTGATCAGAAAATGAAGTCACACAGTCTCTGTGTATTTGTTGTAATACAAGCTTCTCTGTTTGTTGTTTTGGTAGATGGTCTGATGGTGCTGCATGACTATTTTGGTGGGGTCCTTAAAGCATCGTTTAGTTGTAGATACAATTTGAGATATACGTAGTATGTGCAGGTAAAGTGGTTGATAAAATGCTAATTCATGCATGAAGCTACTGTAGCCTGTAACATTTCGACTGATCAGTTACTCTGTATAGCTGAGCACCCAGACGTTTCATCAGAGGGCGTTTCACATCACTGTCTGTACCAACATGCGTAGTGTCTCAAGAGTGAGAATTTGCTTTTTTATTTGCTGTTTGTTAAGGAAACGATCAAATATGTTTGGTAACAGTCAGCTGGTCCAGATGAGGTCAGGAGCAAATGAGGGCTATTAAACAAGGACACAGTAATCCTTTCACAGCAGAGTGGGGGCGTGAAGACTCACTTGGCCCGAGGCATAGTTACAAAGTTTCTATGACTTTATCTATTTTTTGTCACACAAGGTATTTATAGTTCAACAAAGTTCAGTTCAGACAACTTTACTGGTCCGAAAGGACAATTTATTTGTCGCGTTACCCAGTCTATATCTAACATCATTAAGTAGCCATACATACAACATGCAAAAACTCAAAAGAGTCACAGGTGGGGCAATTATATGTCGGAAACACTGGTCAACGAAAAAATAAGTCCTACTAACTAGGATTTAAGCTTAACAGTCTGCAGGGCAAACTTAATTGTGCAAATAAAGTTTCATAATAAGTTGTTTTTTTCTATGACTTAAAAAAAAACACTTTTGAGGACAACCTTGTGGAGTGGCCTATTGTATCAACAGTGTATATTTGTTATATAAGGCAACACAAAATAGAAACATTAAATAAATAAGAGGTAAAAAAATAGACTGTTGTAGTTTAGGGACAGTGTGCTTATTATGCATCTACCTGCTGCAGTTTTTGGTATAAAATCTATGTTGAAGCTTCACATGAATCTGTAGGAAAAGTTCAAATAACATCTGATTTCAACCAAAGAATGTCAAAGATACCGTCTGTCTCATCCCCATACATCTGAGCTATTGCCTGTTGATCACTTTACAGTAATTAAAGTTTCATCTAAGAACATATAGGGGTAATTGTACTTCAAATTTGAGTCACTTTACCACAAATACTGGTCACTGAACTATTTTTACATTCACATCCTCTTTCAAATATATTTACAAGTAACTTCCATTCACATAAGAGGTGTAACATGTGGATAAAGCTTGAAAAGTAACAATTTTACATTAAACATTAATAATGTGACATATTTTGTAACCACTTGCTGGGATTTTTGTTAGTGCCATGTAGCTGGCTTCTGTGACATCATACAGTAAACAGAGATAGGCTGAAACATAATATCATCAAAATTTGAAATTGTCAAATGCCAAACACTGCTCCCAACTTTTATGATAACCTTAATTACAGTACGTTTAATAGCACTCGCACTCTCTGCCTAAAAAGAGTTAGACTTGTATTAACGCTCAAATATGTTATAGATGTTTTATGTGGTTTTAAAAGCATATTTTTATGATGCTGTGAGTGTATATCTACCATATTCTGATATAAAACAGCATATTTGTTATTTTATTGTTGTTGTATTTGGAGCTAGTAACCACTATTGTGCATGTTTTGGTCTTCATTACGTGGAGTGTGTCTGTCCCTTCCCCTCCTCTTTCTGTCTTCTCCTCACAGCTGTGGCAACTGCATACATCACTAACTTTATCTCAAAGGACTTCTAAGGGCCTATTGATTGTGTTGTCATGCTTTTTGTGTCACAGCATTGTGACTGAATGGAAAGCCACGAGGCTGCGGTGGCTATACTCCACCTCACCTTTGACCTGTACCTCAGCTCACTGTGTGTGTGTGTGTGTGTGTCTGTGCTGGTTGTATAGAATGAGCAGACTACATGGGGTATCCTCAGCTGTCTGCCCTCCGTCTGTCTCTCCTCCCCCCTTCAAAAACACACAGACAAAACGTACACACCAGATGTTTGCATGCCGATACAAAGAAACACATATGTGTTTGCATACCAATACATGCACCCAAACAGACACGTCGCGTTCCAGAGGATAGACAGCCTTGCACTGTTTTTCAAACACTATCACACCGTGGCTCTCTGTTTCAGAGAGTAATTCAAGATCTGTCCGTCCTTTTGTATGAACAAACACTTGTCAGCTCAGCTACATTAGGCTAATATGTGTGTTTATATGTTTAAAACAATTAAAGGGCACTCGTGTGTAGAGGAATGACGTGTTGAAACACTCCCTGTAGACCCATCTGCTGGGTCATGACCCTTGCCAGAACGACCAATCCCAGTAGCAACTAGTTGACAAAGCACCAATCACAACAGAGAGATGGAGATAAAGGGGATAGCAACAATAGAGGCACACGCTGGCTCTGCAGACAGTCTGCTCCTACACAAAAAAAGACTCCTGTAGAGATCTGTGATGTCACAGATGTTCACACAAACACACACACACAGGAGGAGATAAATTAGACCAATAGGAGAGCACTCATCAATCAAGTCATTACTGAAACGGTGGTGATGTCACATGCATACTAAACACTCACAGAGACAATACACATAGCCACACATGGCCACACATGGCCACACATGGGCACCAGTTGCGCCCAGTGGGTGACATAAAAGGCATGCCTGCACATCAATACTAACCCACAGACACAAGCTAATAGTGGTGCCACATGACGTCACTCTTCCCACAGTCCTCTAGTGCAGAGCATCAGTGTGTTATGCAGTGTGGCCTGAGGAGGGCGATATGAGTCCCTGCTAAGCTGGAGACGCTGATGGAGGTTCAGCCTACATCTGCAAACACACCATCATGATAGTCGTGGCACTGTTACCATGCTGTCACGTGACTGTGGCTTTGCTGCAGCTGCTGCACTGACAATAAACTAAGGGAGGAAAGATGGCTGCTTCCTTGCCGTTGGCATCACACGATGCTGAATCTATCTTAATTAATTGTCGTGCAGGTAGTAGGTATTCTCTGTAAACCTCAACAAAGCTTAGCTTTTGATCTTAAACTGCCCCTCACCAGCATGGCTGCAAATTCTCTCCTCACTCTTCTCCCCGTTTCTGTAATTTCCCCTCACACGATCAGCACACACACTATACAACAAAGCCTTCTTTCCCTCATCAGGCAGTCATTATTTAGTCTCCTGGAGTGTAATTTGTTACAGATGATCTTTTCACTTCACTCTTTCTGCAGCCTATCGCCCCTTCATTTGCAAACACACTCAGTCAACCTCACGCCCACCAGTAAACAAACCCCTAAACGGTCTTTGTTGTCTTGAGAACCGATGTCTCATTTCCTACTGCTGCACACACCAGGCTTCATGCCAAGTGCATGGATCATTTAGTCAACATCGCAGCTAGTTTCTGGATACACATGCTGAGAATTTCCTATGTTTGTAGTGCCACATGGTAAAGAGGTACTCCAGTGATTTTTGTATTGCAATTCCACAAGTGGTCAAAATTGAAGCAGCAGAGACAGAGATATCCTGACTTTTAGCCCCTGGTGTGGGTCACGTTACAACATCTGCACCCTACATTTCATCATCAGTTTTTTTTATTCTCAGGCTTTACATGACTCCTTCCAGAGCCACATAAGACATGTAACCACTGTTTACAATCTGACTGGACATGGCGAGAGATTATTTCTTAGTTGTGTTAGTTTCACCTGAAAGTTACAAGATTGTTTCACTTAAGTTCACTTTTAGTTTCATTTCCAGTGGAAGGTAACTTAGCTGCTGGAGCTGCTTTAGAAAGCCATTCATTTAGGGATAAGTCGCAAGTCTGCAACTTATGCCACATTTTCTTTACTGCTTCTTGGTCGACAACTCTCTAAAGCCTTTTGATGGATGCGGACAAAAATCAGAAATCAAACCTGCAATGAAAACTTAAATGACGGACAAATGTTTCGGAGTCAGTGTGTAAACAGTGTGCTTGACACAACAGGAGGTTGAATTTATTTTTAAACTTGTGATAATTTACATGGGAAACTTAGTGTGCAAAAGCCTTCACATTTACTAAAAACTGAAGTGAAAACTATTTTCCTCTTTTATAAATCAAAACATATATTCCTCTTGACCTGATTTACATATGTAGTTGGAACAAATACAATTAGACGTGAGCGAACTTTTGAGAGATGGAGTTGCATGTGGCTTATTTTGTTTTTTCATGGGATTTGTTGCCAAAAGGAAATATATAGAACATCGCCAGCCTTATTCTTCATGCATTTTTTTTTTTCATATTTTGTCTGAGATATGCTTTGTTTGAAATTATCTTGCTTTGCTCATTGAAACCTGTCTGTTAGGTGACGTATTTGCTTCTGAAGTGGTTTCAGATCATGAATTTTTACTATAGAGTACTGTGCAAAAGTCTGAAGCCACCATAGATTTTCTTATTTTCTTACAAAGATACAACAAAGAATACAGAAAACATGTACAGTACATTAAAACACCAAAAAAGTCAGAACAAAATGGCCTCCTCAGACTGAAGTCAATACTAAGTGTGAAACATGGAATAAAACCATAACAAACGGCAGCTCAAACAGTCATTATTGAGCTTTGGACATGTCTTGAATGCAGATTAATATTGTAAATCTTATATTGTTTTTCCAAGAGAGTTCAAGACATGCTAAACGGAAAAGGAGTTTACACTGAATCCTTTCATCTTTATCCTGTTGAAGTTGTTTTCCTCTCAAATATTTGTATTTAATACTGTATATATATTTCCTGTATGTTGTGGTTATATTTTCGTAAAGAGACTACTGAGAAATAAATATGTATGACTGTTATAACTTTTCTAAAATCACAAAGTTTAAGGTGGCCCGAGACTTTTGCGCAGTAATTTAAACGTGGTGAAAATTTGCACATCTTTTCTGAGAATTTTCTTCTTGATACTTTAATCTACAGGTTTCTGTCTAAATTCATCTTTTTTCCCATGCTGCCTGCAGTGACACAACCCTCTGATCCTGACTCTTATAGCCCTCTCTTCCTCCTCTCTGTCTTCTCCCTCTGAGGGAGTGGAGGAGGATGAGAGAGGAGCTGGGCTGACAGCCTTTGAAGAGCTTTTCTCTACGGGTTTGATTTTTTTTCTTTTGGGACGAACTTGGCACAGTACGCATAGAATAACACCCACACTAACGCACACTCTTTCTCTCGGTTTTTGGGTCATTTGCATAATTTCTAATTAGTAAGTTTTTGAGTAAAGGAGAGAGGTTTGACAAGGAGACCAAAATAGATGTGAGGACATATTTGAGAGCTGGCAGAGAGAGAGAGAGAGAAAGTGTTCCCATGTATTGGTGTTTGTTAGAGATGAAGAGTGATCTGTGCGCCTCTCCAAGGAAAGTGTGTGAAATGATGATTTGACACCCCAGCTGTCTGCACTGATCAGACCAGCTGAGACTCACCAGTCAACTGTGACTCTAAATCTTCAAATCCTCCTTCTCCTCTTTCTCCACAGACTCAATTGTGTCATTATCACAGCTAGTTCTGGAAACCTGTTCGGTAACTCGTGCTTTTGTGTGTGTGTTTCTTTCCCTCCTTCAGAACCATGTGTCAGGTCCTGGTTTGTTGTTTATGTCACCATGGTTCATTTGCATGTGTGTTGCTACTGATTTGCATCATGACAGCGGATTGATCTGTTTTTTCCTCATCAGTAGCAGCAGGAACACATTACATCCGTGTTTGTGAGTTTATGATAACTAATGTGTCCTGTACTGATGTTAACCTTTTATTCAGAGCCTCCGAGCTCCGCACATACACACAAACACACAAACACAATCTCCCACTGACCTATATAATTCAAAATGGCCGCTGCCGCACAGCTGTCCTCCCACACAGGAGAATGAAGAGTGGTAAAGGATTGGGGGGGGGGGTTAAAGGCAAGGCTGTTGCTGCTGGTGTGTGAGTGTGTGTGGGAGGAGGAAATAACAGAGTAAGCAGGTAGAAGAATAAAAACGACAGCATCCTCGGGGCACAATCTGTCACACTCGCTCAGCTTCTCTCTGCGTCCCTCTGCATCTCTTATCCTTCCTCACTGCATCCACTATTTGTCTGCAATCTATTTTACTACTTCCTTCCATCATTTTTTTATAGCTCCTTCCTCCTCTTACTCAATCTCTCCACCCATGCTCATCTCATTTTCATTCATCCCTCCCCCTGTAATCTTCCCACAGCATGAATCACTCTGCTCTTCATGGTGTCTCACTCCTTCTTTCTGCTGCTTCACTCACCATTCCTCCATCCCATCACTTCCTCTCCCTCTAAAGTCTCTTATGCCTCGTTTTACTTTCCCCTTTTCCTCACTCTTACCTCTTCGTCAAGATCAAGTTGAGTCTAATCTGACATTAGCAGTGAGTAGCTCCAGATGTTACAGTAATCCACACACAGACGCACCATTAAGCCATTTGTGTGTCATGGTAATGCATGTGTGTGCATGTTGGACATAAAGGGAGCGTCCATTTTGTGTTTTATCATTCAAAGCACAAGTCTATGGTGTCCTTGGAGGCACATATTTGTGACTCTGTGTTCAGTCAGTGAATATGTTAAAGGAACAGTTCAGCCCTAAATCAAAAATGCATCATTCCCTCTTACCTGTAGTGCTGTTTATCAATCTGTATTGTTTGGGTTGCAGAGTGTTAAATATGTCGGCCAGCCACACACACAAAAAATCTTTGAAAAATTAAACAGCCATATCTCTTCCCAGAAACCAAGACCCGGTTACTCAAGATAATCTACAGACCAGAGGGATTGGGTACCGAACTCTGTATTTTTGCCAAATATCTGTCCTGAGAGAAAATGTGGGTGAAAAAGCCGGGTTTTGACAACAGGCAGAAGTGCCATAAAGTGCCCTGAAGCCGAGAAAGGTAGTCACAGAGCCCCAAGGCTGGGAACAGAGCACCGAGTCGAAAGTTTCATCTCTAGACAGGAGGCGAAATAGCCACAAAGCCAACCCCGGAGCTCCAACGGTCGCTCCCTCAGTTGCTCTGACGGTTGCTATGATGGCCGTTTTGTCGCCTTCCCAGTGAGCCAAAAGTATCGCTGCAGCACCAATCTGCCTTAAGGTTTTACATCTGATTTTCTTTCCCATATTGTTTGGTACTAGCCAAGTATCACTTCTCACCTAGCACCACTAAGATTGCTGATGTTACGGCTCAACCGAGGAGAACGCCATTAATGTTTACGTCTTGCGCTGTCACAAGTGCGAGCCTCTCACGCGCGCTTCCTCTTGCGCGGTGATACGGTTGGCAGCTGTAGTTCAGTAGAAGGAAAAACAGTTCCTTCATGAAACAGAAACACAAGGTCTGTAGATGGTCTTGGGTAACTGGATCATGATTTCTGGAAAGAGACATTGCTGTTGAATTCTTCAAATATATTTTTTTACGCTTTGAGCTCCACAAGCAGAGTCCCATTTAGTTCCATTATATAGTAGAGAAGGCAGACATCTTTATGGCCGAGATATCCAACAGTCTGCAGCAGAAACCAAAACAATCTACATTAATAAATAGCACCACAGTTAAGAGGAAATGCATTTATTGTTTTATTTTGGGCTGAAATGTCCCTTTAAGTTTCTGTCTGCTGATGTATTGTTTGGCAGAATGACATATTTTTACATGAGTCTCGTGCAAACATCAGATATGTCTCTTCATGGCATGCGCTGACATATCTGCATGGACTTGTTATGATAAACATTACAGCCGCTTTCTTTGTTTATCTCACTCTGTGTCTCTCTCTTCCTCAGCCAATCACCGACGAGCTGGTCATGCAGTGACCAACATCCTGGCCAAAGAGCTGATGCAGGAGGACACGCCTTCATCCAGCAAACTGCCCACTAAGAAGAAGAAGGCAGAGGAGACAGACGAGCCTAAACTAGAGGGAGCTGAGTCGTTAGAGGAGTTACTGGACGCTGCTCCCACTCGGTCCAATTAGGCATCCAGGGCAGTAAGTTTTTTACTCTCAGAGTCAGTAATATCCAAACGCAGATGCATTTCATAGCCATTCCAGGGGCCAATATCAATCTGAGATTAGCTCACAGAAAAAAAGTCTGTGTTTCTCCAACCCTTGTCCTACCATCTTTTAGGGAAGCATTGACTGTGTCTTCTGAGAGGACGGGGAGTGCAGAGGATGATTGCGGGGCTCTCACCTCAGCTGCAACCCCTCGATGTCCCTCATCAACCTTTGGATCTTTGCCGCTGTCATAAATGTTTGCTTTCTCCAGCACGTGCACATATCACTTCATGTATTTTTTCTGTTTCACTTGATTCGCCTGTCATTCATCAAACGGCATCTTGAGCGATTCCAAAGACTTACTCAGGAGGGATCCACCCCTTTTTTTGCGGTTATTTCCAAATCCCAAATTTAGACTGGGACTGTCTGGAATTTGGCACATCCTACAGGTGCTTTACAGCGCTTTCTCTGGATGTTCCAGGCCAAGACCACATTGCGCATTTTCACTTTTTTTTTTTTAAACCCATGAAACATATTGCTTTGTATTTTTCTGATATACTGTATGTTACTGTTTGTACATGTTAATCATTTTTTCTGTGTTATTGAAACAAGTGCCAACCAATACAAATCCAGTCTTTTCATTTCACTCCCAGTCACAGTTTGCACCGAGCTGCTGTGTGCGGACCAGGCCAACAGCAGTCATCACCTGGGTGTTTCAGTGTGTTTTGTATTTTAGGGATTACAAGGGATTTAGTTCACTGGTGTGCATGCTTAAGTTAGATTTCACATAAATATGGAGATAATTTACACAAACATGTCTACGCTACCACATGTGCCCACAACAGCTATATAAAGAATACTTGCTTACATCCACAAACATTCCTATAAACTCAAGAGGGACATGGAGATAGATAGGAGGAGAAAGTTCTTCCACAGTCAGTAAACCAAAAAAACTTTCTTTTTGAAAGGGTGTTTCCATACATGAGCAGTTTACATGCCTCTGTGTTTGTGTGTGTGAGAGAGTGTGTGAAGTAAGCGGCCTAAATTTAGTTTTATGTGCACACTCAACTTCCTACATGTGTGTGTGCGTTTGTGCATTTTGGTTTGGGTGCGTGCGTGTGTGTTGCCATCTGTAATTACTGTACGGTACCGACCATGCTGTCATAAATCCTAGGTTTCATAAACAGCTTTGTGGTCTTTCTGCTGAGGATATAGCACACTGGAAAACTGCCCAAAAACTGCTGAGACAAGTACGTGTGTGTGCGTGCATGTGTGTGTGTGTGTGTGTGTGTGTGTGTGTGTGTGTGTGTGTGTGTGTGTGTGTGTGTGTGTGCGTGTGCGTGTGCGTGTGCGTGTGTGTGTGGTGTTCACCCACTTTCCCTCCCACTGAACTGCAGCAGTAGTTTCTGAATGTCTGGCCTTGCTCTTACTTGTATTCAGTAGCCATCAGCATACATGTTGCCATGATGTTGTGGTTTAATATCTGACAGGAATCCTGAGAGGTGATGTCAGCTGCTCCATGCAATATTTATAACTATGCAAATACAATACTGTAGTGTGTGTACTCCAGCCCTGAAACCCAGCCAGCCTCAGGATGCAAAAACTACTAGCTAGACTCTTATTGTCTCAATAGACCCACTGATTCAAGATTAGTGTGTTATTTTGCCTGTGAGTGAGGAAAATCTATGTAGCTTCCAACGTTAAGCATTGCAGGAATTAAAGAAATGTATATTTTCTCAACAACACCAGCTTATTAATGACATCTTCTGTAAACAATTGACTATCTCTGGACGTGGTAAAAAGAAATTAGTTTAATAATTTAATCCAGTAACAGAATAATCAGGTAAAAAATCCTACACACTGTTGCGCCTGCTCTCAAGCACTGAATGTGTCGTAGCTGTTAAACCACAACTGCTGTTTTATCACTCTGCTCGTCTCCTCAGGTGGACAGTGCCAGGTGACTGTGTGTACCAGATACATGATACTCAACAATAGGGAGAAAAAGATTTTAAAAAGGAAATCAGATTATCACTGGAACATTTTGTTTTCTAATTTGAGTCATTCCTTTTGTTCATTAATTTTTTTTAAAGAGATTGTTTTCTATGTGAATTTTTACGGTTGATTATTTTAATGTATTTGAATGGAGACAATATTTTGTTTTTTTTGCTCTATGTATACAGAATAATGCACATAGTCATTCTGTTTGCTACACAAGAACGATTAAAAGTGTCTTAAGTAATTTAATGATGTAACTGGCTTATTCTTTGTGGCTTAAAACGTGCACTTTGTCTGTTGATGTGCTCAAATGTCCGTGTGTGTGTGTGTGTGTGTGTGTGTGTGTGTGTGTGTGTGTGTGTGTGTGTGTAGTTACTAGCTGAGTTGTATTCCTGTATTTCTGCCAAAGTGAATTCCTTTTGAGGCACATTTCTTCAATCTTCTCGCTCTTTCCCCCTCCTCCCCTCTCCCTCGTGTAAACACATTGTGCTGTAAAATACCAGATTGTTTCTGCACTCTGAAACTTTGATTTTATTTCCGAAAGACAGGACAAGAATGGATAAACAGTTTAATTAGTTATTTAAAAAAATTAATTCTAGGATTTTTTCCACAGCTTCAGGTTATTCCGGAGACATTTTCCAACACTGACTGCCAGTGTTCGATGTGACCTCTCACAGTAAACTGTATGCGTGAGAGAGAGAAAGAGAACAGCTAATGCCTTAAGCTGTTTTTTTTATTATTTGTCACCTCTCCCTGTCTGTCCCAACCCTTCTGTCACTGTCAGTAATGCTGTATGACCTTCTCCTTTTTTGCTCCAGTATCTTTATCTTTATAAATGCAATATCTAACATTTAAACTGGGATAGCAAAACTCCAAACACTCACACACAAAAAGACTGCCTTCAGTTTATCCATTTTTATACATTTTGTTTGTCTGTCTGTCCGTCTTTCTCACTCTTGTGAATGTGATAACAATATTTTTCTCAAGTGATTCGATTTTGGGGGCCAAAGGTTAAGGTCACTGTGAACTTACAACACATTTCTTTTCTTTCTTTTCTTTCTTTTTTTGTGTGCCACAACTGAAGAATTCATAATTATGACTTAATTTCACACAAATGTCTAATAGAATAAAATGAGAAAAAAGACATTCTATATCCAAAAGGTCAAAAGTCAGCTTCACTGTGACATCCTAATATTCTGCAAAAACACTTTTCTGGCCATTACTTAATGCCATAACTCAGGAACAGAGGGGGAGATATTTGATCAGATACTGAACAGGCTAACTTGAAACTGCTGATTGCACAGATCTGTGATGCTCTGTTAAAGTTGTGTGAAGTATCCATATTTTAGAAACATAGACTGTAAAAAAAGGACAATAATAATGCCACCCATTTGTTTGTTGAATGTTTTGAAGCCTTGAATTTGGCACTTTTGCCATCGCTGTCTTTTTTTGTGGTTTTTTTTGTTTGTTTGTTTTTCTTTTGTAGCCAGAAGTGACCACATGTGTACAAGAGGCTGGCGCTGTGGAGGAGCGAGGGTCGGATCTGACTGAGAAGCCAAGGACACTATTGGCAGACAGGATGTCATTCAAAGCAGCCTGCTCTTAATAATGCATAACTTTTGGACCTAACTAAATGTAAACAGGTGAGTTATATAAAAAGTCACCCCTGTGCAGTTGCAATGTGTTGAATTCAGCTATAGAGACCAAAGCTGTTTTTTATGTATCAGCCCACAAACATGTTTATTTCTGCTGTGAAATTAAGCATTTTAACAATGTTGTCTATGAGGACTAACTTTGTTTTAAAGCCAGCTGCAATGTACCTCTTAAAGAACTGCAGTTTTTTGCACGAATACATAAGCTTCATTTTTCAGCCTGAGGTTGCTGCTTAGTCTCAGCAAACAAACTTTCAGTCAGCCTAAGAAATCAAAAGTTTAACTAAGGTCAGAGTGTTTGAGATGCCAACTATGCTATTGTTAATTATAATTATTTTGAAGATTGAAAGAAAACAAGGAGGATTAAGGATTAAACAGCACAACATGTAGTCGGTAGTCTAAGTGTCTAAGTCTAAGCGGGATGTGATTCTTAAAATAACGCGTGCAGATGTGACCATAGGCTGTCTGTCTGATCTGCACTGAGAGCTGTTATGATGGTTTTGATTTATTGATGTAGTTTGAGGGCGACAGATGCGCTCAGTGGATTTATATACAGCAGCATATTGATATAATGCTGATATACATCAGAATTCATGTGGATGAAGGCTGAACCATGAACAGAAATAACAGGTCGCCTGTATAATATTTGAAACGTTTACGTTGTCCATCAGTACAATAATTGAAGACTATTAACTGATAAATTGATATGATAAGATCAGAATCAATAGGAACCCAATCTAACAGGAAGTGGGTGCTTCTGTGACTTCCTGTACAGACTGAAGGCTGCTGGAAAAGTCTGAAGACTTGATCACAGCTTTTTTGTCACCGCCTCCTGCTGCAGCCGCATGCTCTCGTGTGCTGTCCACGCGACGCGCAGTTCAGCTCCAGCGAACCGTTTAAGAGTACACTATCCTCCATCTAACAATCACCAAGACCATCAGCTGAGTCTCTTTTATTTGGCAGCACTGATGCAAAATCTTTCATAACATAAGCTATGATAAATCATGACTTGCACTAATCTCCTTCCTGTAGTGGTCAGCCTAACCAGTACCGGCCTGCTCTGGGAATACCCTGGCTGCTGTGTCATACCAGCTAACCGGATACAGGCTGAGAATAGCTGGAGAAGTTTCCCTGGCCTCAGCTTTGTTGTGTAAGGTGAGTTGATTCATTGCTTTGAAAACCTTTCCTTCCACATCTCCTAAATCTTTCTGATATTATTGCTGGCTGCAGCTTGTTCAGACTGAAACTTTTTGCATCTGCTTTTTGTTTGAATCCAAAAAAGAAAAGCATCAATCAAGTCCTTTATTCTCTGTAGGTACTGTTAAGTTTAATATGCCTGAAAAGTGAGCCGTGTTGTGTGTACAGGTCAGTTTATGTCAGTGAAGATAACAAACTTAAGCCACAGTTCGAGCTAGAAGAAAGCTTTTTATTGGGCAGTGAATCTCTACAGCGAGAGCTGAATGGGGCACTCAGTTTATGGATAATATACCTCAGTATAAGCATGGTGAGGGGTTTCAAACTCTAATATCTGATGTTCAGTGCTCTGTGTGTGGTGATACTATATTAAATAGCTATTTTCAATTTTTGACAAACATACACAGTTTTGTTTTTAATGCCAGCAGTGACTTTAATTGGGTGTCAAGATGTTCAAACATACTTCTGATGCACAAAATTGGATTCCTGGATAACTCTTTTAAATGGAGCATTTTCTAATGCTGTGTCACCTCTGAAGTCAGAGGGGAAATAATGGGTTCTGTTTTTGGAAATCATTTCTTGTCAAACACTTGGAGAATAAGGAATCCAATTCCTGTGCTCTGTGAATGAAGGCCTCTGCTCTTTGGTGAACCTGAGCTGCTATACTGACGTCCTTTCACCTCATTAACCGCCCCGTTAATTTAACCAGAGTGCCCTGATTTCCTTTCATCATTTTACGATCTTTGTTTAGGCACGCACACACACAGACCATAGTGCAGTTATGGCTCTGGCTTGACACCGAAGAATATAAATCAAAATGTCTGTGCATCATTTAATGTCTTTGTGTCCATGTGTGCATTTTGTCATTCTTCCTGTCTCTTTGAAGACAGAAATAATCATCACTGGCAGTCCTTCTCAAGCATCTGATTCTAATCAGAGTAAAACTATAACGGGGCCAGTAGCCCTTTGTTTTTCGCTGGTGTTTGAGTGCATGTGTGTTCCTTATGTTATCACATAAGTATCCTGAAATTATTAATGTCCCTCTGCATGGTAACTGTACTGAGGATGTGTGTTTATAGCTATGTTGTTGAACAGAGAAAGTTTCTGTCTTTGACTAAATTTGATGCTGCAGCTGCACAAATATAAGTACTAATCATAAATATTCCTAAAATCTTAAAACTCTGGTGTCGAACGAGTCAGAACTTACCCACCAGTTGTGAGGGCCATGTGGAAATGTACAGGAAAAAGCACATTTAATGTCACTGAGAAGAGGAATGACTGAATGTGAAAAAACTAAAACATATTGTTCAAAGTGAGTTTATTTCTCCTAACCTGTTCAAATCCCCTGTAATGCATAAGTATCCCAATGAAAAACAATTTTTGCTAATGATTTCTGAATGCATTTAGAGTGGGAATTTACTGTTAAAATATTTTTTTATGTTTGAAACATAATTGGGTTCTGAACAGGCTTTAAGATATGGCAGACTTTTCCTCATGTTTAAATGGGTGAACATTTTCAGAATGTACTTAAAAAGGGGAAATTTGAAACTTACTATGCAGTGGTTTTATTGGTCCAGCCCTTTTGAGATCATTATGGCTGTATATAGCCTATGACCTAAAATGAGTTTAATACCTCTGTCTTAAACTTTTTGAGTGACATTTTCAAAATACCTGAAACTTTTTGATCAATGCAAACCTCTTGTTTATTGGACTTCACAGTACCTGCTAGGACAAAGTAGAAATATGTCTTTATAGGTACTTCAAATTAAGTGGTTGGCCTCTTGGGGAGCAAATTCACGTGGATCTCTTTCAAAATGTTTAATCTTAATCACTAAGGCTTTTAAGATAAACTTAAAAATGCTTTGTCCCAATGTCTTTCCTAAAAAAATGACTCCAGGTGTTTATATACATCCAAGAGATCTGTAAATAAATACTAATACTATATGATGACACCAACCAGTAAAAATGTATGTTTTTAGCAGTTAAAATTACACCCTAAGTAACAATTTCATTTTAGGCTATTCATTCTTATTTGCAGAAGTTGAAGTTCAAGTAATTTGCAGCAAAACTCTTGATATTCTGCCATTGTTAAATCACAGCAACAATGTTCTCGACAAAACAGTTTCAACATCCATATAAAGGTTCTTGTATTTGTTTTCTTCCTCTTAACCTCCTGGCACAGCTGTTTGTGGTCTTTTTGTGGTCTCTCCTTCACGTTGTCTCTCTTGGCACAAACAGGAACTTCACTTCTGTCAGCAGATGAAAATGAACCTTTCATTCAATCACCATGATTGTCTGTCCACCGTGAAGGAAGGAAATGTCAGGATAAGATAGGGACAAGGGTAAAAGCAAAGGGGAGGGAGGCTTTCAGCTGATGATTTACACAGCAAAATGGAAACCATCATAAAAAGGTCTCCTTAATCCAGGAGAAGAGAACTTGAGTGACTACACGAGTTTTGAATGGAGGGGGAGGGCTGCAATTAAACCCAGCAGGGAGGTCTGCGAATGAATGAAATGATCATTTACTGTAGTGGAGCAGATGAAAGAGGTTGAGGGAGAGTAGATGGGAGGGAAGGCTGGCTGTGATGAAGTGATTAAATGACAAACAAAAGTGGAAGTCTGTGTATTAAAAAGCTGAGGACTCAGTTCACACCAACAGCACTGTGAGAGCGGCTGAGAGCAGACCGTGTTTCTAAATGTGTGTGTTTTTGTTGTCTCTGAGTGTGTTCGGCACATTTGCGTCCTTGGGTGGATGTAGCCTGTAGGTGTGTAATGTGGGTGTGTCTGTCGGTGTTTTTTAATCTCTGTTACACCTGTTCTTGTGACTGTTGACACACACTGCATGGGTGTGTAAACATGTGAACACATCCTGTTCGTGGTAGCCACAGGGAGCTGTAAGGAGACAGAAAGTTTGTCTGTTTGACTTTTAGTCTGAAGTTTTATTGTGCACAAGATGTTATGTTTGTATCTGAAAGCAAGACAGAGAGGCATGTTTTCATGCTCACTGACTGTTTGCTGACTGACTGCTTTATTTATTCATGTTGCTTGTTAAACTTTGTTGTGTCCAGTGTTGCCAGATTGCAAATGTTAAACTATTGTACCAGAGGCTCAAAATTATTGTATGTCAGTCACAATCATGAGAACGAATAGGTTAAATTTATCACTTTAGTAAATAAGTATTTAAACAACTTTTTGACACATCTGCAAATCTACCGATGTACCACTGTCTTAGAGGGAAGCTATTTCTCAGTCTCCACGGCTCAGCCCATAGCTGACGGCAGGTTTTTTTTTCCAGCACTCTGATTGGCTGTAAGGAGATCATGTAAGAAGTGATGCATAAACACAGATGTAGGAGCCAGAAAATGAGTACAAATGAGACGTGTAAACTAAATGAAAGTGCTGGTTGTAAGTGTCACAATGTTCAAATTATCCTACATAACAGTTATTTATGAATTATTGATCGTACAGAAGGCAAAATTATCATACCAATACAATAATTATGGTACATCTGGCAACACTGGTTGTGTCATTCTGCTAGCAGGACTTAACTGTTTGTAAAAGTCACATGAGTCAAAGGTGGTAAAGTCAGATGGACTTCACACTTCATTTTGTAGCCTGTAATGAAGTGAGCCTATGTTAACGTCAACAGGCTGCTTAACTCTTGTTTAGCACACTATGCTCCTTTTTAACAATGTTTTCTGTTATCTGTCCTTCACAGGGAATTGCATATTTTTTTTCTTTTTCTGTACCTCACAATGCGCACCACAGATGCAAAGTACTATTGGATAGAATATGCATGCTATTTTGAGATAATTTGTCATAATACGACGCCTTGAACTTTGACCCTCTTGCTCATATAGTCATCACAGTCCATAGCATGAAATTTGAAGTAAATAGAAAAAGGTTGCAGTTTGGAATCCAGCAGATCATAATATTATTTCTTACCATTACTGGTACCTTGGAGGAACAAATTGCCATTTGCCGAGCTCGCCATAGGTAAACCTATAGAGCTCTGCTGTTGTTAATTTGCAATGTTTAGCTTTTGACTTATAACTGCACATAATGATTCTAACATATTACATTCACACAGCAAAATGATATAAGCTACGACCCAATGTCACTTTATTTCCATCACATATAAAGAATGCAAAAGAGGAGGTGCTTTAAGAACCACACAGTGTCAGACCCCCCAGGTGTGTTCAACGGCCATGTCTGACCCATGTACTGGAAACACAAGAACAAACCTCCTTCACTGTTAATATCACAGAAATGTCCTCTTGTTGTTAGTGGTTATCTTTATGATCATTATGTCCACTTATACAGTGCCTTTTTCTGATCTGTTTGACTGGTCCTCAGTCCCTTGAATGTACTATCATCCATCACTACAGTTTCCGTCAGCTCTCTGGTTTGCCCGCTGCAAAATGCATCCTGATGCAGTAGGACATCTTGGTATTTGTCATACTACATTTGACATACTGTTGTATGTATCTGGACAAACTAAAATCTTTTTCTGGCATTTTAAATAGTATGATAGTTTGGGCATTGGAACAGACAGTTATTCTTTGTTTTTTCAGAGATAATGTTCACGCTAACTGGTTGTAAATAACTGTGAAAACATCATCATTGTCATTGTTATCATCAGTGAAATCAATTTCTGCTTATGGCAGATGTGATTAAATAAGTTATATAAATTAAATCAAAACCTTTTAAAGTAAAAAACAGTTTTTGATTGCGTAATAAAATGGTGGTGCTGACTACTAGAATGCAACAGGTGTTCCACACCTTTACTTTTCACCGGACTGTATAAAGTTAACATGCTACTTTCTAAATGTTGCAGTTCTATAAAAATACAAGCATAATTTGTGTCGGTTGCATTATAGATAGCCCTCAGTTATGACGGTAGAACAATTATACTGATGGTTAAGGTTTGCATAAAGTTAAATTATTCAGGCTTTGGCTCAGTTTAAGTGAGCAGTTTGAAATGCTTCTGTCTGCTTTTCAGGGTTTATTGAGGTTCGGGTCAGGTCAAAGATATAGGGTCGATCTCTTTAGAATGATGTCTCATTACTATGAGTTTCAGGTTGTCCTGATTCCCAGACTCCCTCAGTCTCTTGTTGTGACATTCTGGGCAGTCGAGGGAGATTTGTATGCGTGTGTGTCTGTGTATGTGTGTCTATGCCCTTATATGCGTGAAGGGGGTCTGCTGGAGAAAAGAGGTCTGAACAAAGAAAGGGGGCAGTATAATTGGCTTCAGCACTGCCAGACGACACAATGACACAGCCATTGATAGTGGAATGAGTTCCCGGGAGCAGCCGACCAATGGCAGAGCAGAAGTCTGTTTTTCACAGCCTCTGATTGGCTGGTCGAGGGAGGCTGTCGGTCTCCAGGTAGCAAAGTGAACCTTGGAGTATATCTGCCACCCCTCAGCCTCCTGGAGGAGGGAGGGAGTGTTAGATGTGGAAGAGGAGATGTGACCTCTGTGGAGAGAAGAAAACAAATGATTTACATGCACAACATATTATCTTTTACATTCTGTTTTCCTTTCTCCAGCTCTCTTCTGCAGCAAGCTCTCTTCTCTTTTCCTCAGACCCAGAAGTCTTTTTCTTGTGTGTGCATTTTTCTGGCTGCTATCAGTGTCCACTTTGCCAGGGCTCTGAAATAAATGTGTTTCATTTGTCTTTAACTTGGCTGTACACTCCACGGCTTCTCTCAGTCTCCGTTTTCTGAGAACTGTGGATTAAAGGTTCACTTCATTTGTTTAGATTGGCCATTTCTCAACTTCCCCGCTGCTTCAGGAGAGAAATACACACTGCTGTGGCATTTAAAACCAGAGAAACAGGGTTTGAGTGACTCCTGAAGAATGCAAAAGAAACAGCTTTAACTGTTTTTTAATACTAGTGTATACTGTGTGTTTAATACTGTGTGTGACTGCATATATATTTGAATATGAGCTGAAGGTGTGTCTGTGCTTATTTGCATCATTTTGAATTTGCCTGCAAGTGAGTACATGTGCAAGTCATACACCAGCTTCTTGGTGTGTCTCTCCCTGCATCGGTCATGATATCTTAATAATATCCCCTCGATCAAATTACACGGCTGCTTGTATAACACTCTTCATGTGACACACAATTAGCAGACAATTAACATGGGCCAGTGAGTGTCAACCGATTGGCTGTGCCATCACACCGCTGAGTGACATCTCCATCATCGCAGCGCTGACCGACTCACCCTGAAGCAGCAGGGTGCAGAGATAAAAACACCGTCTGCCTGTCTTGTAAAGAAATCTGTGCCAGTCTGTCTGGCTCTCTGTCTCCATATACATCCCACTCCATATTTGTTGAGTTGATCGATATATATGATTCTGTTTCTCCTCATATGTCCATGCATACTTGTGTTTACGTCTTGCTTCCTCATTTTCCTGGCTTCCTTTGTTCCTTTTGTTTCAGATTATCTCCCCATCCCACATCTGCCTGTCATCTGATTTTTCTGCCTATTTTGCCTCAGTTTGCGTCTCGTTTGTGTGTTTGTTCATCTGGAAGTGAAGCATGTCCCGCTCTAAAACAATGTGATGTGTCTGCTGAGAAAACAGTCAGCTATCCTGCATGTCAGCATGAACTTATGTGACTTGCATCAGGCTCTGCAAAGGACTTTGGTTTGTGTGTGTCGCTGTGCATGTTGGATCTGAAGACGTCCAACATAGATAGACAACCTAAGCATTAAATCCCATTAAAGAGCAGATGGGGCTTTTGTTAAGAGAGTTGTGCATTAGCTGACACTAGCCTCTGTGTGGCTTTTTTGGGGAAATGTTTAAAAGTTTGACAATGCTTCATGTATTACCAGCAGAGGGTGAAGAATTTAAGCCCGTTCTCATTTTTTGCCATGACCTCTTCACCTTTTCTTGCCTCCTATTGGCTCCCTTTTCTCCTCTACTCATCTCCCATTGCCTTGCAAACTAGCCTTTTTTCTGAATTCAACTTGCATGATGAAACTGTGAGAAACATCAGATCCAACATGTTTTTATGCAACTTGTTTATGTCACCATTTATGTGCAAATCCCCTAAATTTTTAAGGCATGCTGATCTCCCTCTACCCAAATTCACCATGAACCCTACAATCCCCAAACCACTTTAACACACATAAATACACACCAATCCGGCCAGCACCCGCAGTTTTCATTTTGAGCATTTTCTATTCCTAATCCACAATGTCATGGCTCATCCCGGCGGATCATCGTCTCTCTTTGGGGATGAATTTCTCCCCTAAATATGAGCGAGATTTAGAGAGAGGAGAGGCTGTCTGCTCAGCAGGCTGTGCTGAAGGCTGATGCAAACAGAATATCAATAAGCACCAAGGGGTCACACAGCCACATGCGTGACCATAGCGCTCTCTCACTCTTTACCACCCTCTTTTCTTCTCTGACATGCGTACAGTCCTCAGATGCACAGTAAACAACTGCTAATGGTGGTCCAACAAACCTGTGACACACTTTATAGTGACAAGTTGTCAGCGTCTCGCCATGTGCTGTAATCTGCGCTATAGATCTGTGTGAGCTATGGTTCCTGAAGTTGTTGATGGTTGTGACAATGCTTTTTTGTGACCACAGTACATGCATGTAAGTGTGCAGGAGTGAATCTGTCTCCATTCATATCTCTTCACCTGTGTGTCAATTCTGTTCAATACCAAGTCTCTCATTAGTCTCCTGACACTGGTGTCTCGGCTGGCATCACTGTCTTTAAGAGGCAATAGTGGGGGAGTTTTACAGCTAGAGTGAAAGAATACATTGGTATCATCCATGTAATGCTAGTTGTCGGGGAGGAGGTTAAGTAACCCTCCAAAGTCAGGCTATATTTTGGCGAGAGCTCCTTTCATTGGGGTCCCTTGACCTCTTACCGTAGGATATATAATGAAAATAAGTATAATGGGTACCCACAAGTCTCCTCTTTACAGGCATACCCACCTCATGCTAATCCAATGCAGTTTTAGGCAACAATCATGCAGTTTTTTTCATACAGTATAAAGTTATTTTCGCCTCTTGTATTTGACTATTTCTACATATTGGGATCCCTCAGAAGTATTAGAGTTGCATTGATTTGGTATTCCTTGAAAGCTGCGACTCTTGTGTGTTTAAAGTGACCAATTTTAGTAGGCATAGTAGGGTCATCCATTTTTCTTTTTTGACATCACTGTATAAAATGACTTATTGTGATCTCTAGTATAAACACAGCCTCTTTAAACAATAAAGCCACAAATTAGAGACAAAGGCACTAATTTTTAAGCTTTCATATGTATATTGATAAAAAGAGGGTTTCTCAGCAGTTTCTAGAACAGAAACACTTGCCATGTAATCTCCGAAAATACAGTTCTTACAGAAATGTTCAAATGTGAAAGGTTACCAAATAACAGCATGGGCTTTTGTGTGGTGTTCACTGTGGTTTTGGTGTCTTTTTGAGGTTTTGTTTGACCATTTTATCAATTCTCAAGTGGTAAAAAGCGCTTAAAGTAAGCACCAAATCTGTGTAACAAATGGTATCAACACAAAAACTGCTGCGACAACTTAAGAGACATAACTGATCATGAAAATGGCCACGATATACCTCCATCATAATATTCGAAGCCCCTATACGCTCTAAACATTCCAAGTTTGAATAGGGTCTTAACCAAGACACAATATTTAATTGATATTTATGAGTAGAAAAACTTGTTGCACAGTGCTGAATTGCATTTGAAATTAATCTTCCAGTTCCCAGCTTCCAGATAGTGTGTACCACTTCTACGTGGCAAATATTGTTCATAGGCAGAGGACAAGGTTACACTTTTATCAGCTGCAGTTAGCAGCCAGTTATTGAAATGAAAGAAAAAAAGATACTTCTGGGTTTAACAGGAAATAAATGATCCTGTATTGGTTTGTGGTTCATAAAAAAGACAGTAATGATTTTGTCTCTGCATAGAGAAAATAAGTAGATTTGTTCTTCAAGATCCATGACATCATAATGCTGCTCCGTGTGTGGGCTTGCTGCTCCTTAAGTTGCTTTGCTGTGTATTGATAAACCACATGTTCTCACAGAGCCTTTTTAGATGGACAATACAAGAGTCTATTGATGACACAAAAACTAGCACAAACTGTGGTGGTGCAGTAGACAGTGACTGATACCACTGATGTGATGCTGGCGTCCACGTGGAACCCCTGAGGCTGTTGTGTCTGTCTTGACTTACATCAGGCTCTGATCACAAGGGTCCGAGTCCCCGACCCATTTTATGAATCTGTTTACTATATGTGTGTGTCACTGTTTGTGTGTCCATGTGCACACACATTCACTCAGGTAGTTTTATAGATCTCCTTGTTGTGGTTAGATTTTCATGTGGACAGACGGACAGAAATCAAGAGTTTCTTTTTCTTG
Source organism: Plectropomus leopardus (assembly GCF_008729295.1). Classification (NCBI taxonomy): domain Eukaryota; kingdom Metazoa; phylum Chordata; class Actinopteri; order Perciformes; family Serranidae; genus Plectropomus; species Plectropomus leopardus. The sequence goes on along the minus strand of NC_056471.1, from coordinate 17,185,662 downwards.
CTCTTGTGGCTTCAAGTGTGTGCGTGTGCACACTCTCCCCTCCTGCCCTCTATCTGTCCATACACATTGTTGAAGGCAGAGCAATTGTCAGTCAATTGACCTACATTAGCTGAGCCTGCAGCAGCCTGATTTCCTCTGGGGGCAGTAAATATCTGGGTGTGGTCTATACTTTATATGTGTGTGTGTGTGTGTGTGTGTGTGTGTGTGTGCGTGTGTGTGTGAGAAGTTGTGCGTAAATGCATGTCTTGCGCGCATGGCTTCATTTGTGTCTGCCTGCATGTTTGTGTCCTATATAAGGTATAACCTTGTCTTAAGAGGGTGAATGTGGGGTGAACATAACAAGCCTACATCCACAGTGACATTTAGAGGTTAAACAGAGCAGATTCAGACGCAGACATTTCAACCATACAAAATGCTTTAGGTCACAATGGAGGTGAGTTTTACTGTCGATGAATCTGAGCAGTGATTATTTCCAAGTGCCTTTTTTATTGACATTATCTGATTCTTGATGAATATTATATAGAAAATACAGTGCACAATTTAAGGTTCAGGTCCACATTATTTTGACCGTTATGAGCCACAAGAAAATTGACATGGACACACATACTCCTTCTCCGATATGTCCACATGGCAACAACTTAAAAAAAATAATGTTTAAAGGTATATAATGCAGGACTGTTGGTTACTGTTTGTAAACAAGCTTGTCATAGGAAGTAAAAATTAAGACTAACCCCAAACTTCCCCCTTTTGTTTTGGCGTTTTGCCTTGTTATAGTTGCACTTTTTCTGTCCTGTGTCTCTCGTATACCTACTGCTAACAGCCTAGCAACTGGTTGCTCCTTTTCTATAAAGCCCCAACCTCACCCGATCACTGTGGGGTTACATGCTCAAAACATCCTGAGCGCAGTAAATAAGAAAATACAGACAGAAGGCAAAGTCCCAGCAGACAAAAACACCACCAAACACGTCTAATGGGTCATAAGTGATGACTGAGAGTGATAACTTGTGTATAAGTCCAGACATTGTGTGTGTGTGTGTGTGTGTGTGTGTGTGTGTGTGTACGTTTGTGTGTTTTAGGAAAATCTGGCATTATACACCTTTAATGTCATCTTTCGTATGGGTTTTCCTATCAAATTTTAGGATTTGCTGCGTTTTCAAAGATAACAGCAGACATTTGGTCAGACAAGCTATTTAAAGACATCACTTTAGCAGTTCTGAGAAATTGTAATGAATATATTTTTTATTGTTTGCTGAGATATAGATTATATAATTGAGAACATCAAAAATCACACAGATACTGACATTAATTCATAGCTGTACTCCTAGTAATATTAGTGCAAATGTACTGACTTTTTCCTTTATGTGACGGCCAGGAAACATAAAGCAGAAAAGGGGTTTAGGGGAGAAACTGCAATGTAATGATGAAGTTGGCACACACTGGGAGTGTCTGGTGCCAAGCCAGTGTCCATATTTTATTCTGTATTCTGTAAGGACTAAATGAAACTCTAAATTCCCAAATACACAAACTCAGTTACAGGGTAATCGCCTTTTTTTTCTCCTGATGTGCGATAATAAACTGCTGAGGGTGGAGAACATTCTCGCGCTGCCAAACCCCCAAAAAATACCCCCACCATGCTTAGCACCTATTAGAGGCAATGACATCACTCCTTTGCCTGGTAACCATGGTTACACGTACCTCCTGCTGGTAAAAATCAGCACCCATACCCGACTTCCCCTGATTTTTCTTTTTTTTCTTTTTCCCCCTCACTGCCTGTCTGGTCTGCTTTCCTCACCTCTCTGTCAGCTCTAACTCACTTTGTTTCCTCTTTCATGTCTCTTTGTCTTCTCTCATCATCCCCCCTTCATAATTCTCTTTTCAACTCCTCTCCTCCATGCTTTCCCTTCTCTCTTTCATGTCCTCCCTGTCTGTTCCCCACTGCTTGCTCCTTCTCACAACATGCTGGGCTTCATGTAGTCTGTTAAAGCTTTTTTGTTTTTCTCCCCTTCACCATAAAATGGAGGCTAAGGTGGCATTACCAGAGGAAACATACAGGGAATTAAAACAAAGGCGAATGCAGAGATAGAGATGACCTACATAGACAAAGGGAACACAGATGTGAACATGCTATAGCTGCAGCTGCAAAGGCAGTGCATCTTACACAGAGGGCAATAACACAATGAATGTTACTCAGTCAGGCATAAAATAGGGATTGCAGCCGAGGCGATGAGAGGAAAAGATCAGGCCTATAAACAAACGACTAAACTGAGATTGGTGGACAGTTACAGCTTGACCGTGCAGACGATGAGTCACCGCTCCATAGTGATAAGGTAAAGGACAGATGGGTCAAGTGTTGCATTAAAATCTATTGCAGAGCCATAGCTGTGCAGGGAGGAAGGGTAAAGTGCTGCAACTTCCCATTCAGAATCCCACTGTAAAGAGGTACATGAGGATAGGGGGCAGTGCACTGCATTACAGTCCATTTTACAGACAGGCTGTGTGGTTGGGGGGTAAAAGAGGAGTATTAAGAGGCATTGTGAAGCTGTATTATAGTAAGCAGCTTACAGTCCCTGTGCCAGGCTGCTTCTTTGTGTCGGGGGGTTTGAGGAAGGACAAAGAGGCGACAGGGGAGGCAAGAGCTGGCAGGCAGGGAGGGCAGGAGGACGGGAGGATGGGGAGTCTTAACTTAAAGTCCTCCCCTGTTGAGAGATGTTTGTTTTTGTCTTTCTTTAAGTGTAAAATCACCAAACCTCTTCTTTCCCCTTTCTTTCCCTCTCTAACACGACTGCATAACTTCCTGTAACACTGTTTTTGTCCCTTTCTTCATCACTTACAAAATGATTTGCAAAATTATAATTTTTTTCACTATTCCCACCTCAGATTATATATGCATACTCTATTTTTCAATAATCATCAGAAATATTCAAAAAATATATGTACATGTTTGTATTTTTTATATTTATACTGTGTCTTATGTCGCGCAATTTCCTACCGTGCAATATATTGCCATTTACTATGCAATCATATTTATAGACTATATTTCTATATTTTTTCAGTAGATATACCACATACCGTGTGTGTATTTCAATTATCCTGGGCAACTATTCATCATGTAGCCTACATACAGTATCTGCATAAATAAAATGTATATATAGTGCATATAGATTTTATATTTTTGTCTTTTATTTTATCTAATTTGTACTTTGTAATATTTTATCCTTTGTTGGCCATTCTTTTTTTTTTTTTTTTTTGCATAATTCTCTGCTTCTGACTTAAGCTGCTGTAACGTGTTAATGTCCCCAGCATGGGATTAATAAAGTCCCATCTTTATTTTCTGCTTCTCTCTAATCAGCATACATTATTTTTAGTTTTTCCCGTTCCCTCCCCCTCTTCATTTCATTCTCCATCACCTCCTAGTGATCTACTCCCTGTGATGCTGACATATCTCCCCCTTTCCTTACATGTTACCAGGGAGGTAGTCACAGCCAACACCATCCTCTCTACCACCCAACTGAGTCAGAGAGAGGAGGGGAGGGTGGGGGAAATGGATGGTGGAGGTTGCCATGGAAACTGGGAGTCTGTTGCCGGCCGACATCATCTGTTGTTGTTTGTCGCGGAGCAGGCACATGAATATTTGAGCTTTATGGACAGGCAAAGACGAGTGACACAAACTGCTCGCTGGACCTCCACAGCCACCAAAACACAGAGAGGTCACTGAAGAGGTAGAGGAGGGAAGGCAGGCAGGCAAGGATGTATGGATGGATGGATGGAGAAAAGGCGGGGTGACAAAGGGAGATAGACAGATCTCCATTTTAGCAGAGAGTGTCTGGCTATCTGGGTTCGCAAAAGAGAGCTGAAGAAATGAATGTTGGGACAGTAATAGAAAAAAATGGAAGAATTGAATGTTTTGTGAGCTGACAGAAATGCAGAGATGATGGGAGGGGGAGAACAAAGAGAAGGATGGAGGGAGGGCGGGTGACGTGCCATGAGAGCAGTAAATTGGGGCACTGGAGCTTGTTTTTGCTCTCTCTTCCCTCCTCCTTTTTTCTCTTCTTTTCTCAGAGCATCCTGCAGTATTTTCTAATTTATCCTCTCAGAGGGTTGTTCCCTCTGCCTGCTGTTGATACACACGCACTTGTGCAAACCGGCTAGTCATGATTCATGCAGATTTCCAAATGAGTCTGTGAACCGACTTGGGAAGTTTAATTGTGCACAGTCCGACTGCACTGCGTCAAAAAACACTGAAACAAGAACAAATATGGCTTGTGCATGTTTTTATCCTCTCCAGCTCACAGCTCTGTGTCATGAGGCAGCTTCCTTTGGATTTTCTGACACTCTAAGAAAACATGTAAGCAGTTTATATAATAAATGCTAGAATGGGCCTCGTGCAGAAGGAATGTGTATCTTTCCATCTACATCTTTGTGTATAATGATCAGTTTAAACCTGGTATGTCTTGTATTTACGTATTTCCCATGGTCCAAGAGAAACCTCCCAGGCCTTGTGAGTGTCCTCCAGTGCTGAGGGGTTTAACACCTGTCCCAGGGTTCTGGCGTGCAGCAGAGGCACTTGTATTCAACCAGCACTGTTGACACTCAGACCACTGTCAGAATGTGAGATATGGTTCTTAAAATATTCCCCTAGCCCCTCTTGTTGAGTTCAGATGTCTTTGGGTCCAGTTTGTTGTTCCCTGATGTTTTACAAATATGCACCTTTCTCATATAATCTCCAGTTGGTCTGTCTGGATCCATTACTGCATTGTTATGTTTTTTCCTTATTGTGGATTTTGATGTCAGTCTTCGCTGGGGTTAGATATTCATTCCAGACATCTGTGTAGTTCTCATAATCAAGAACATAATACCTAATATCCATTGCTTAAAGGAATACTTTACTCCCAATCAATCAAATGAATGGTTTGAATTTGTAATGAAAATTTGATTTCTGGATGATGACATTTAACATCAGCAAAACTAAATCAAAACATTTATAAATTCTTACACAACTTGTGCAGTATAATTTAAGTCTAATATATCCAGTTATATGCTCATTACTTTAAACACACAGACTCCACTGACAAAAACAATAATTTTACCTTGCTGAACATGGGAGCTGTTGGTCTTGCGCTGCTATGATCACTTGGTTTGTGTTATTGTGTGACTTTGGTGTTTTAAATGGTAATTCTGGATTCACCAAAGTAGCAATATAAACAAACCTGATCAAGGCCAAGGTAGACCAACAGCTTCCATGTTCAGGGATGTAAAATGAATGATGTCAGAGGAGTCTGGCTCTGAAAAAAACATAAATAAGTTTCATTTTCAGTTCAACTCTCTGTAATTAAGGGAGCCTGGGAGATATTTAGCATATAACTGGATAAATGAGTGCTGTGTTTGTAAACCAATGTTTTGATAAAGTTTTGGTGTCCTTAAACACGTACCGTTTGACTTCAGTTAATGAGGTTTTGAACTATTCGTTCACTGTGGAGGCATGAGATGAAAAGCATTTTCTTCGTAAATTCAACTAACACAGAGTAGGTAGTTGATATACACAAGGTCATTTGGGGAAAGAAGTATTCCTTTAACATTACAAGGCAAAAAGCACTTGCAAATTGCTATCTTGTTCCCTTTTCTTTAACTCCACATGGGTGTAGAGGGGTTTTTACTACTTCGCAAGTTGTCTTTCTCACTTTGCCATGATTCTTGTGCTGTTTTTGTATTTTTCTGAGCAGGTTATTGATAATGAATGGGTGTGTGCTTTAACATTTAAAGGCCCTGAAAGCATATTTTCTACATCAATTTCTCACCACAAGCAGTGTGGTCTTACATGAACATATTTTCTGCCAAATGTCGAACAATACTTGTTATTCCACATGAGAGCTATATCTCATTATTTCAGCATATTTCTGTATTTGTCTTTTGTCCGTGCTCATCTCACTTGCTTCAGGTGGGTGTGACTCTGCTGTAAATGTTTTAAGAATTACTTCACTATTTTTGAAAATAGCTATTTGCTTCACTCTGAGAATTAGATGATAAGATTGATACCACTTTCATGTTTGTGCATGAAGTGCAAAGCAGGATCACAGCAAGGCTATCAAATGAAGGCTTGGACATGCACTAACAGCCATATGAGCACAGTGCAAAGTGATATGCACTAACATGCATGCAGGTCGCACGGCCAGACTGTCTGCCACAACAACTAGCAGAGAAACTCATAATACAACACAGAGAGTCAGTGACTTGTTTCTCTGCTCAGAACGCCATTACTCCCATACATAGCAAGTAATGGTTTAGTGCTTTATTGATGTTCTGAATGTCGCATTTAAGCAGACATTATGAAGACACTGATCTTCTCACGTAACTATCAGCAACAAAAATAAGTGTATTACCCAAAATGTCAAATAATTTCTTAAAGATATAAAATCAAGTTTTCTTTTCATGTGGTTACTTCTTCAGAGTAGCTGAAGATTTTTCAAATGATGAATTCCTTTTTTAGAAAATCTTCATTAACTCAAATTTTGCACCTGGTTCGTGTTATCCAACAGGCAGCCAAATATGTAATATTACCGTAAGTCGTATGTTCAAGATGGACTCCCCTCAGAGTTTGCATTCCAGCCTCCAGAATCAGACACGGGTGTGTTGGTTCAGGGAACAGAGAGGGGAAGAGTGGGGAGGGGAGTGTAGAGGAGCTTGATGGTGCACGCTTATTAGCCTGAAATATCCATGCAGCAGCTGCACCATTTCCGCGGCAACACCTGTCGCCATGGCGCTGAGTTGTCGACATGCCTCTGTGTCAGAGTCTGCATGTCTGAGGCACTGCACATTCACCGCATGTCCAACCTCTGAGAAAGCACAAAGACAGACACACACACACACACAGAGCACACACTTACTTCCCTGAATGATGCCTCAGCATGTGCAAAATCTCATACATGCAACAGAGCATCTTCATATGCAGTGGAGCTAATATGTAGCCACACACACACACACACACACACACACACACACACACCTCTATAACAACAGTGTTGCAGTAAAGGAATTTTTAGCTTGGTGGCTTCTTTGCTGCATCCTCACATATCCAGTTCTCTGCCTTCTTCCCCGCTCCCTCCTCGCTCCATTCCTTTTCTCGTCACTCAGATGGGGAATTTTACGTTTCCATGACAACCACAGTGGTGGAGGAAATGGATTAGATACTCTGCACTGTCTGTGCTGGGGGTGTGGTAGCTGTGTGTGTGAGTGCTGGATTGGGGGGAGGGGTGCTTATGGGGTGTGCAGGTTGTACAGAGGGATTGGGGCTATGGTTGAATGTAGTCTGTGTGTATATGTGTGTGTATTGCAGACTGTAGAGGTGGGTGCAGTGGGACTAGGAGATGCCCTAAAACCACATTGCACCAGATGGAAGCTTTTGATCTCAAAATAAACACATTGTTCTATCTGGGTGAGTGAATGGAAGTCCATCAGATTGCTCATTTTCATTTTGTTTTTTCTGCCCATTACCTGTGAGCAGATCACATACTCTGTTCTCCACACTTGACTCGTGACCTAGTAAAGTGACATCTGATGCAAACATGTTGACACTTCTCCCTCTCATCTTCTCTCCCTCCGACCTCGCTGCAGCAAGATTAAAACTAAGCAATTAACCCTGCTTCTGTCACCCTGAATTCAACTCTCACTGTCCTTCAGTGTGTCTTTCCCCCTTCATTCCTGTCTCCCCGTCTCTCCCCTGTCTGATTTCCATCCTCCCAGCTGAGAAAACAGGCGCGAGGGTTCTTGGCAGAGATGAGGGGAGAGACGGAGAGAGAAAGAGGGGGGCTTTTCAGATGAAGAGAAAAGGGTTTTGCTGCTTTGAAAGGGAGCATTGTGTTCTTCTTCCACATTGCTACAACTCCATCTCTGTAATTTCGTTGAGCCAGCAGCCAGCACATTACTGTGTCTCTTTAAATCAGGGTACTGTTAGCCTTAGCAACATTCAGGCTCCAGTGCTCCAATGCTCCTGCTCAATGGCCTCCTCCTCCTCTGTCAGCCAAAGACCACTGAACTCTGTTAGGTCTGCCCGATGGGCACATTCCTCTCAGCTGAAAAAATAAATTAGACTCTTTATTATTTTAGCAAAGCATGGAGCGGATAACAAAAAAATGCAAGACAGTGCATGTTTTTACTCAACCAATTAGTGGATATTACTTGATCTGTTGTCGTGCAGGACAGTTAGGGTGTATTTTTGGAGCTAGCTGAGTGTGCCAACAGAAAAAAAAGACCCCATTCCTGTCTCCCCCTGTAAATTTTTTATTAGGAACATCCATCCAGTCTCTCTTTCTGCCTGAGCACTGCATGAGAAGAAATCACATTAACCCACTGCTATCTTTTTCTCAGTCTCTGAAACTTTTAGATGTAATCTCCACAAAGTGTGTCATCTGGATTTAGCTTTACTTGAATGCGATAATGTGAATAATATACATTTCATCTGAGCGTATTCCCTGGCAAAGTCCAGATTAAGATGGTCTTTATCCCTACTGTGTTTCCTGTGTGCATATACAGAGCAGTGCTCTGTCCTCCAGCATGTGGTGACCCAACATGCTGCAGAGACAGCTGCAGGATGGAAGGCAGGACGGGGGCAGGGGAGGAAGAGGAGAGGAAGTCAAAGGGGGAGGATGAGGGGGAGGGTTCTTTCCTTTGCCGGACTACTCAGGGAGGGAAAAAATTAGCAAAAGACGCGCGGAAACTCACTTCCCGTCCCGCCACAAGCAGCCGTTATGTCACATCCTGTTCTGTCCTTACATGGATCAGATGTGATCCACCTCAGCCTGAAATGAGATTCTTGTTCTCTCTTGCTGGTCCTTCCTGGAAGCTCACACACTGTGAGAGGAAATGATTACTTTCTGCTCCAATATTCTGATGAGAAACTAAAGACGATTCAAGAAATTTGCTTTACAGTACCTTTGTTTGTGTGTTTCAAACTCTGACTTCTTCACAGAGTCATTGACTTACCACAGTGTGCCTGTTTACATGTGTCACATTTAGGATGTGCCTGTTATTCTCTCTCATGTCCAGGCTGTCTGACTAACGTTATTATGGCTCACAGGCAGTCCATTGTCAAGTTCCAGTCTGCTACTGCTTCCCCTCTTTGGACAGCCCTGCTATACATCACTGATCCAAAGTTTTTTGTCTGTGTTTGACTGCGTGTGTGTCACCGTATTGTGCATATCTTTGTGTGTGTATAATCAGTAGGAATGTGCTTAATTAAGCGGGTGGGGGCGCAAAGGGGGCAATAAAAGAACAATCTCGCCATTCTGCTGGGTCTCCCCTTCACAAAATGGACACATGGGGACAATAAGGGCAGCAGGAGTCTCTGTGAGTCACAGGATGACAAACATCAGCTGATAAAGAAACTCTGAAGCTATTGTAATGCCTAATGGTATATGCATATTGCCCGAATGTGTACAGTTTCCTTTGTAACCGTCTCAAATAGGAGCTCATACTGTGTGGATCTCCAGTGAATCAAACTGGGACAAACCCACAGTGCCTTATTACCTCTGACTCATCCACTTGTGTCTGTGTGTGGGATATTCTCTGCCCAGCTCTGCCATGTTTCCTGCATATGTCCCTCTCTGAGTTGCCAGGTTTGACTAATGGGCAAATATGTTTGTCTTCCTGCAGGTCATTCAGCTCAGCCAGGCCCCGAGCAGAGCCAATAATGGTCACTGCATAGATCTGTTATGAAGATGTAGGGAACAGAGAAAAGCATCCAGCGGCTGGGGTTGCTGTGGCTGCCAAATAACACAATAAGATAAGGGTGAGAAGAATCAGCCATTTTGGGGATGTGAGTCTGCAGTGTTTGATGTTGGAATGCTGCTGTGTTAATTACCTGGCTTGTAGAGCAAAATGGATTTTAATTAAATGTAAAAGAAGGATTGTTGATTCAAAAAATATGTATTTGTATTATAAAACTAGCAGATACATTTTTTATTTTACAAATGGAAAGAAATGTTTTCTGGTGAATTCTCCCAGCTTTCGGCCTCAGTATAGTCATCAGGCAGTGACAGTAACTAGAAAATTTGCATGAGTTGCTATAGAATAGATATCACAGCTGATTCATGAATAACATTCAAATCATCTCCATCCCTTTAGCTACCCAGTCCCTTGTGCCGTCCTCCAATATCTGCAGCAATGAGTTAAAGCCTGCTCCTTTTGTTTGCTTGGTGACATCCCATGGGCTATTTATAGGGACTGTGTTATTGTGTAAGACCTTGTGAAAGACCCAAAGAGCCAGAGTACCGCCTCCCCACACACACACACACACACACACACACACACAAACACACACACCTTTTTTGAATAAATGTGCATTTGGAATCATACTTGCTGTCTGTTTAATGTTGCACAAGAGTGAATGAGTCACTATCTATTGTCTCAAGAGCTTGTTGTTATGATCATTGTCTTATTATGAATAAGAGTTCCAAATTTTTGTTTAGTGTACTCTATAAGACACATTTTAACTATTTTAACTAATTAAAAATCAGTAAGTCATAGTATGTTGTCAAAAATAGCATAAAAACTTACAGCATAGTATGTCATCCATGCACAAAAATGTAACCATATAGCATGATGTTCAAAATAAGAAACAAGAAAAGCATTGCAGTGTACAATGATGACATGGTAGAGTTTGCCATAAAATCTACCTCATCGAAAATCGCTCAGAAACTTCATAGTATGACACATCATCAAACCTAAAATGTCATAATCTAGTTTGTCATGAAAAATGATTCCCAAACGTAGCATGTTGAAAAAATGACAAAAAAAGGAAGGCTATAGTATGGCGTAAGATGTCAAAATTTGACACGTCTAAAAAAACAGCTGAAAACCATTTATTTTAGATCATAGAGGCATGTTATACTATACAGTGCTGATAAAAGATCCCAAAACAGCCCCAAAAACCCATAAATTAGCATGTTGAAAAAATGACGATAAAAGAAGGGTTTAGTATAGCGAAAATGTCAAAATTTGACATGTCCAAAAAACAGCTGAAAACCACTTAGTACAGCACGTAAAAGCATGTTATAGTATACAGTGTTGAAAAAACATCCAAAAACGACTCCAGAAGCCATAAATTAGCATGTTCAAAAAATGACGAAAAAAGCAAGGCTATAGTAAGGCAAAAATGTCAAAATTTGACATGTCCAAAAAACAGCTGAAAACCACTTAGTACAGCACGTAAAAGCATGTTATAGTATACAGTGTTGAAAAAACATCCAAAAACGACTCCAGAAGCCATAAATTAGCATGTTCAAAAAATGACGAAAAAAGCAAGGCTATAGTAAGGCAAAAATGTCAAAATTTGACATGTCCAAAAAAACAGCTGAAAACCACTTGGTGTAACACGTAGAAGCATGTTATACTGAACAGTGTTGAAAAAACATCCAAAAACGGCCCCCAAACCCATAAATTAGTATGTTGAAAAAATGATGAAAAAAGCAAGGCTATAGTAAGGCGAAAATGTCAAAATTTGACATGTCCAAAAAACAGCTGAAAACCACTTAGTATAGCACGTTGAGGGATGTTATAGTATACAGTGTTGAAAAAACATCCAAAAACAGCCTTAAAACCCATAAATTAGCACGTTGAAAAAATGACCAAAAAAGCAAGGCTATAGTAAGGCAAAAATGTCAAAATTTGACATGTCCAAAAAACAGCTGAAAACCACTTAGCTTAGGATAGCACGTAGAAGGATGTTATAGTATACAGTGTTGAAAAAACATCCAAAAACAGCCTTAAAACCCATAAATTAGCATGTTGAAAAAATGACAAAAAAAGCAAGGCTATAGTAAGGCGAAAATGTCAAAATTTGACATGTCCAAAAAACAGCTGAAAACCACTTAGGATAGCACGTAGAAGCATGTTATAGTACACAGTGTTGAAAAAACATCCAAAAACAGCCTTAAAACCCATAAATTAGCATGTTGAAAAAATGACGAAAAAAAAAGCAAGGCTATAGTAAGGCGAAAATGTCAAAATTTGACATGTCCAAAAAACAGCTGAAAACCACTTAGTATAGCACGTAGAGGCATGTTATACTATACAGTGTTGAAAAAAACATCCAAAAACAGCCTTAAAACCCATAAATTAGCATGTTGAAAAAATGACGAAAAAAAAAAAGCAAGGCTATAGTAAGGCGAAAATGTCAAAATTTGACATGTCCAAAAAACAGCTGAAAACCACTTAGTATAGCACGTAGAAGCATGTTATAGTATACAGTGTTGAAAAAACATCCAAAAACGGCCTTAAAACCCATAAATTAGCATGTTGAAAAAAATGACGAAAAAAAAAAGCAAGGCTATAGTAAGGCGAAAATGTCAAAATTTGACATGTCCAAAAAACAGCTGAAAACCACTTAGTATAGCACGTAGAAGCATGTTGTACTACACAGTGTTGAAAAAAACATCCAAAAAACAGCCTTAAAACCCATAAATTAGCATGTTGAAAAAATGACGAAAAAAAAAAGCAAGGCTATAGTAAGGCGAAAATGTCAAAATTTGACATGTCCAAAAAACAGCTGAAAACCACTTAGGATAGCACGTAGAAGGATGTTATAGTATACAGTGTTGAAAAAAACATCCAAAAACAGCCTTAAAACCCATAAATTAGCATGTTGAAAAAATGACGAAAAAAAAAGCAAGGCTATAGTAAGGCGAAAATGTCAAAATTTGACATGTCCAAAAAACAGCTGAAAACCACTTAGGATAGCATTTAGAGGCATGTTATAGTATACAGTGTTGAAAAAACATCCAAAAACAGCCTTAAAACCCATAAATTAGCATGTTGAAAAAATGACAAAAAAAAAAGCAAGGCTATAGTAAGGCGAAAATGTCAAAATTTGACATGTCCAAAAAAACAGCTGAAAACCACTTAGGATAGCACGTAGAAGGATGTTATAGTATACAGTGTTGAAAAAAAATCATCCAAAAACAGCCTTAAAACCCATAAATTAGCATGTTGAAAAAATGACGAAAAAAAAAAAGCAAGGCTATAGTAAGGCGAAAATGTCAAAATTTGACATGTCCAAAAAACAGCTGAAAACCACTTAGTATAGCACGTAGAAGCATGTTATACTACACAGTGTTGAAAAAAAATCCAAAAACGGCCTTAGAACCCATAAATTAGCATGTTGAAAAAATGACAAAAAAAAAAGCAAGGCTATAGTAAGGCGAAAATGTCAAAATTTGACATGTCCAAAAAAACAGCTGAAAACACTTAGGATAGCACGTAGAAGGATGTTATAGTATACAGTGTTGAAAAAACATCCAAAAACAGCCTTAAAACCCATAAATTAGCATGTTGAAAAAATGACGAAAAAAAAAAAGCAAGGCTATAGTAAGGCGAAAATGTCAAAATTTGACATGTCCAAAAAACAGCTGAAAACCACTTAGTATAGCACGTTAGAAGGCATGTTATAGTATACAGTGTTGAAAAAACATCCAAAAACAGCCTTAAAACCCATAAATTAGCATGTTGAAAAAATGACGAAAAAAAAAGCAAGGCTATAGTAAGGCGAAAATGTCAAAATTTGACATGTCCAAAAAACAGCTGAAAACCACTTAGGATAGCACGTAGAGGGATGTTATAGTATACAGTGTTGAAAAAACATCCAAAAACAGGCCTTAAAACCCATAAATTAGCATGTTGAAAAAATGACGAAAAAAAAAGCAAGGCTATAGTAAGGCGAAAATGTCAAAATTTGACATGTCCAAAAAACAGCTGAAAACCACTTAGGATAGCACGTAGAAGGATGTTATTGTATACAGTGTTGAAAAAAACATATCCAAAAAACGGCCTTAGAACCCATAAATTAGCATGTTGAAAAAATGACGAAAAAAAAAAAGCAAGGCTATAGTAAGGCGAAAATGTCAAAATTTGACATGTCCAAAAAACAGCTGAAAACCACTTAGTATAGCACGTAGAAGCATGTTGTACTACACAGTGTTGAAAAAACATCCAAAAAACAGCCTTAAAAACCCATAAATTAGCATGTTGAAAAAATGACCAAAAAAGCAAGGCTATAGTAAGGCGAAAATGTCAAAATTTGACATGTCCAAAAAACAGCTGAAAACCACTTAGGATAGCATTTAGAGGATGTTTATAGTATACAGTGTTGAAAAAACATCCAAAAACGGCCTTAAAACCCATAAATTAGCATGTTGAAAAAATGACGAAAAAAAAGCAAGGCTATAGTAAGGCGAAAATGTCAAAATTTGACATGTCCAAAAAACAGCTGAAAACCACTTAGGATAGCACGTAGAAGCATGTTATACTACACAGTGTTGAAAAAAAACATCCAAAAACGGCCTTAGAACCCATAAATTAGCATGTTGAAAAAATGACAAAAAAAGCAAGGCTATAGTAAGGCGAAAATGTCAAAATTTGACATGTCCAAAAAAACAGCTGAAAACCACTTAGGATAGCACGTAGAAGGATGTTATAGTATACAGTGTTGAAAAAACATCCAAAAACAGCCTTAAAACCATAAAATTAGCATGTTGAAAAAATGACGAAAAAAAAAAGCAAGGCTATAGTAAGGCGAAAATGTCAAAATTTGACATGTCCAAAAAACAGCTGAAAACCACTTAGTATAGCACGTAGAGGGATGTTATAGTATACAGTGTTGAAAAAACATCCAAAAACAGCCTTAAAACCCATAAATTAGCATGTTGATAAAAATGACGAAAAAAAAAAAGCAAGGCTATAGTAAGGCGAAAATGTCAAAATTTGACATGTCCAAAAAACAGCTGAAAACCACTTAGGATAGCACGTAGAAGGATGTTATAGTATACAGTGTTGAAAAAACATCCAAAAATGGCCTTAAAAACCCATAAATTAGCATGTTGAAAAAATGACGAAAAAAAAAGCAAGGCAAGGCTATAGTAAGGCGAAAATGTCAAAATTTGACATGTCCAAAAAACAGCTGAAAACCACTTAGGATAGCACGTAGAAGGATGTTGTATCGTATACAGTGTTGAAAAAACATCCAAAAACGGCCTTAAAACCCATAAATTAGCATGTTGAAAAAATGACAAAAAAAGCAAGGCTATAGTAAGGCGAAAATGTCAAAATTTGACATGTCCAAAAAAACAACTGAAAACCGCTTAGTATAGCACGTAGAAGCATGTTATACTACACCAAAAACACCATTATATGCCATATTTTAGTATGGCGAAAAATGTCAAAATATGACAGGCCCAAAAAAACAGTTTGCATACTTGACATAAAGTCCAACATGTTCTGGCTAGGTGTTTGTCCTTCACCATGGTTGTCCCTTGTCACCGATTCTGTCTGTGACATGCATGGTCAGGATCTCAAGGCGCAGCTGGGAAGAAGAGGTCTGGTTTGGGGACCTTTGAAATTGCATCTCTGCTTTTTGCAGATAATGTGACTCTGTTGGCTTCGTAACACTGTGACCTCCAGCATGCACTGGGGCGGTTTGCAGCCGAGTGTGAAGTGGTTGGGATGAGAGTCAGCGCCTCCAAATTTGAAGCTGGAAAATGGTGGATTGTCCCCTCTGGGTGGGAAGTGAGTTGTGACCCCAGGCGAAGCAGTTCAAGTGTCTTGGGGTCTTGTTCACGAGTTGAATAGAGCATGAGATGGACAGGCGGTTTGGCATAGCGTGTGCAGTAATGCGAGAACTTAACCCGCGCTATATAAATCCAATTTGTTATTATTAATTATTACAATTAGTGGTGTGAATCATGCTCAAAGTTAACTCAAACTGTAGCCAGTATGAATATTAGATATATTTTTTAGTTTAGTATAAAACAAGCCACACCAGCCATATTTTTTTAGATGATTTCAGAATCTTTTTATTTGAAATGTCAGTGTTCAAGAGAAAATAAAACAGCAATATAAATATTAGCATAAAAATAAGAGTAAACACAGGGGTATAGCGTGGGAACTAAGCATTTGATAAGAAAGATAATACAGCAGGATAGAGTAGTATTAATTCAGCAGCGGACGGACTTACACATATATAATATTTATAATCATTTGTTCATATGGACAGAAAGAGAATGTGAGGCATTCTTTCACAAATGCACAAGATAAAATCACAGCAAAAGAACATTAAGAGGTTACAGAAGGATAGAAATATTTCCATTTTTTTGTTTTGTTTTGTTTCTTTATGGGGTGATAAAACATAGTAGAGAGAAAATGAACACAAAAATATGCGCAACACATATCACAAGTTAACTAGTCTACGTGTGTCACTTTGTTTACTTATCTAAAGTTGTCTTTAATTCATTTATTTACACTGAAGAGTTAGTTGGCTTCCATGGTGCTTAGTTACTACATTGCAACACAAACTGTTGAAGAACATTTCAGATTCTTTTTCATAATTGATTCTTCTTTTTTTAATCTGTGGTTTTCTTAATTTTCTTGAAAAACAAAATGCAACACATTCCAGTAGTAAGCCACGCCTTGTGGAGAGGGACTTTTATTTTGAAAATGTTGTACGTGGTCCCTACTATACAAACAACTGGCTCATACCATCGACAGGACTTGTGTTTATTTACAGTGGGGAAGAGCCTCATAGGATCAGGGAGTGGAGGGAAGAGGTGAGTGGTAGAGAGGCTGAGGTTTTCTATTGATTTCAAAGGAAGAGGGATATTTGAAAGGGCTCTTGAATGGTATCTCCTCACCAACAGGGACAGCTGTGCTTGGCTCTGTTGACCTCTACCTAGGTCAGTGCATTAGAGAAAGTTTAAGGAGTGGGAAGGTCAACAGTGGTTCCTCTGTACATTCAGTGGGTAGAGCCAAGTTTTTTTTTACCAACCCCCCTGGTAGATGTAATGGTGCCCCCTCAGTCTGTGTACCCCTCACCGCACCCCCCTCCACTCCCCCTGACCCAGCCTGCAAGCTGCCTTTTCTCATGCAGTTATATCTGGCCAGAGGCCTGACAGATGGATGGACGGCAAAGTAAAGACTTCATACTGTATCTTATACAAACAATTCCTCTATGCTATTGAATCATTATCTCCCAAAGGAAAAAAAAAAAATGTCGTGTGTCACATCAGAAGTTTCTTCATCACTTCAGGATAGTGAGGGTAATACTCCGCTGAGACCCTAAAGGCCTGCAAAGTGTCTAGAGACTCCTAAGCACTTAAGTTTACCACATCTATGTGTTTCCCTAAAGACCGAAGTGATTACTACCCCTACATCATCTCATTTTCAAAATACAAACAGTGCATTTTTCTTTGTTTGGCTCTCAGTGTGGGGTAGTGAGTGAGGAAGGACACGCGCTGGGTATGAGGGGGGGGGGTAGAGGGTGCAGGGTAGCAGGACATGTTTGCGCCCATCTGGAGATGTTAAACAAGATGCCAGTCCCTGCTGCTATACCACCTGCATGGGCAGAACGGCTTGTGACTCTATGACACAACACCATGCCACCCCCACCCTCTGCCAGCCCTTCCTCTGGGTGCATGCTCAGGTCATAAAAAATATCAGGAGATTAAAATCTTATCTTTTTTTAAACTATGATTACAAAAGTAATTTTATTTTTGTGTCAAGTAAATGCTACATGTGCATTATATTGACCTGGGATTGGAGGGAGGATAACAGATTCAGAATGTCCCCCTCTTTGCTTTTGCAATGCATAGTTTGCAACTCTAAACTAGTATATGTGGTTTGAACCTTAAAGAGCATGCAGAAGAGTCTGTAATACCTGTCAAACAGCAGCCTTATATCAGCAGGACTTTTGCTTTAAGACCCTGCAAGGCTGGCCCTATAGGAATCTAATGGATGGCAACTAGCGTACTTTACAACAGCTGACTTTCCACCTCAGGAAAAGAGTACAATAAATCCAACATGATAGACATTAACATTTCATCTCTGAATACATCACTGCGTATAGCCTTGTCATCCCAGCAAGGTTCTTTACACTGAATCTCTTTGTCCAAGTTTGATTTTGCCAAGATAAAAACAAAAAAACAAAAAAAAACCATCACAATAACCCCCCATACCCTGCCAAAATTATCTACCGACAAAGATTATGTGAGCAATACTAGACCTTTAGCACAGCACGGGTTATCAACACCAATAACAGCCTTCAGCACATTCAAGACACTTCTGAAAGAACGATCACTATCCATCTAACGTCCATGTGGTCAAAAGTGAACAGCTGTCATTATTTAGACCGTGGTTAACGTGAGTGACACCAGAGCAGTGAGATACCTTATGGGTAGGGTATAGGGGGTTGAATTTCTCATCAGATCAGGTCGGGGCTGTCATTCCTCCACCTCAAGCCGTCCAACTCTACTTCTTCTCCTTCTTGGTGGACTTCTTCTTGGAGGCAGGGGTCTGGGCAGCCTTGGGGGGCTCGGGCTGGACCGAGGCCTGAGGCGGGGGCAGCGCCTGCTGGGAGGCCTGCTGGGCCGTGGCCTGCTGCTGCTGGGGGTTGGAGGTGAGGGTGGCTGTGCTGCCGGGGATGTACACGTTCTGTCGGTAGTCTGGCACGTGCTGCAGGTGAACTGGGGGCTGTAGCGGGTGCTCAGGCCCATGGTGCCGGGTCCCAAGGTGGCTGTAGCCTCGCTCACTTCTGGGGGGAAGGGAGACAGAGTGGGGGGATAAGGGGTGAGGAGGGAGAGGAGAGAGGGGGATGAAACTTGTTAGACAATAAGAAATTGAAAGTTTTAGTGTGACAGTGTTACATTAAAGGAATGGATAAAATGAGATGAAACCGAGATATGTCTGATTGAAGGGAGGTTTTGCGCTCCTCAGGCAGGAGGTTGCAATGAGCTGAACTAAAAAGAGGCATGAGAAGAAAAAATATGAACAAAAGCAGTCCAAGAGGTGTTAAACAGTGGTTAATTGTGTGCAGATGTTTTTGGTCTTCACAGAGACGATGAATCCGTCTCCCCAGCACACACTTCTGGGTTTCTGGTTTTCTATCACACATGCCGAGTGTGCGCGCGTGCATGACGTAGCTGCTCAGCTCATAATTCTCCCACAGCCCCTGCATTGCAGAGCCAGGGACGCAAACACTCCCTTCCCGATCCTGTAGTCCCTCGTAGCCTATATACACACACGTGCACAATAAACACTGTCAAGCTAACAGGCTTCCACAGCGTCAAGCCGTAACTGTAAACATTATTTAATTATCTTTCAGCTCTTTCACAGTACTTTTCATTGACTGCAGAATTGCTGCTGCTGCATTGTGCTTACCAACGCATTGACTGTAAGTACAGAGGAGAGACGACCTTCAGTATTTATCACACGCGCTGTTTGGTCTTCCCTTCCTGATGGCATTAACTGTTCATCCTGTCTGACTTTGTGCTGACATGCAGGTTACCACTATGCCCAAGACAGAGCCTCTTCTCTCTCTCCGTCTTTCTGTTCACTCCGATGGAAAAATTCCACACCATGTCCGGTGCAGTGTCCAAGAGGGGGGAGGGTGTGATTGTTGTATGTGTGTGTGTTGTGTGTGTGTGTGTGTGTGTGTGTGTAGAGTGAGGGAGACGTGATGTTTTAAATAACAGTGGAAACAATGACTTGAGTCTATTGGACAATAAATCGAATTTATTCCGCCATCATTTCTGAGTATTTTGTGTTTGACTGTCACTGTATTCAGTGTTGCTCTGTCTGCTTTCAAGGCTTTTTTATGTGTTTTTTCCTCATGTTTTTAGTAAGGCTTCCACAGTAAAAGCCCAAAGATGAATCACTGTGTGTCTCCTCAGTTCGGCAGTCACTGCAGGAACAGATAGATAGGGCAGTAGAAGGCTGGCATGCCGCGCAATATGGGAATCTTTAGTTATATATGAGCCTGTAGATTGTATATTTTATAAATCTCCATGTAGCTCTATGGCCTTCTGCTTATGATAACACACTGTGCATGCGATTGGTGTCTACAGTTGAAACAGGCATCTCTGTGGTGTTATTGAATTCAACACATAAGCTGTGCTGTGTATCTAAGGGACTGCAGGTAGTTACGTACGTTGTGTAAATGTCAGTTGGAAAATTATTAGCACAAAACGACCACATGGAAACATCAATGTGTACAGAATGAGCTTTATCAATGAGCAGGTCTTGCCAGTTGCCCTCCAACCAAACGGGAACCTAAATAAATCACCTCTGCCCACGCACCCTCGTTGAGCTTATGAAGAGAAAAAATGGTTTGGAAAAGAGAAAATGGATTGATAGAAAGGAGGAAAAATACAACGAGGAGGTATAGGACTCACCGTTAGCTGCGGCCATCAGGGCCTGGAGCTGCTCAGCCTCAGTTGGGGGCTGTGGCCAGGGGCCAGTTCCCATGGCAACCTCAGGTCCTC
Source organism: Plectropomus leopardus (assembly GCF_008729295.1). Taxonomy (NCBI): domain Eukaryota; kingdom Metazoa; phylum Chordata; class Actinopteri; order Perciformes; family Serranidae; genus Plectropomus; species Plectropomus leopardus. The sequence continues at coordinate 17,165,368 of NC_056471.1, read as the reverse complement.
CAGTTGCCCTGTGGCGAAAACGAGTAAAGAACAACTGTAAATAACTGGTGGTTGGTCCTCTCCGATGTGTGTGTGTTGCTGTCTGATTTGACAGTTGGTGGTTGATGATGTAAAGGCAAAGCAGCTGATGGCAAAGTACACAGCCTAAGGGGAACTGAGCGAGGAAAACAAGGAGAATGTATAGTTTACAAAACAGGGTGTGTCTCAAACAAACACGCACTCTTAGACACACTCCTGCCTGTCTGCACACAGTAGCAAGCGTGTTCGCGCATTCACACACAGTAAACATGGTGCAACGTTCACACTCTCTCTGGTATGACCATGAGCACTGCGCCGTCTAGTAAATCTGATTAAATATTTAATGATACCACCTTTAAGGGAAATGGCTGTCTGCATAGTCACACATGCAGCGCTCAGTGAGTGCTGAACATTTCCATCTGGGCAAACTTCACCTTCAAAGGCTTGTTTATTTTATGTCTGCAATTTGCATGTGGGGGCAACAAAGGAGAAAGCCGACCTGCCATCTATTATGCTCACCTACTTATTTCCATTCCCACACTTGTGACACACCAACACAAGCTCTAAAACTGACAGCTCTCTATGCTTTTATTCTGGCCCTGCTACTGTTCCCAAAGTGCTAATAAACCTCCATTTTTGGATATTTAGATGGTGGTTTTGATTGACCATGAAACTACAGTATGTTATCATTACACTACTGGTACACAATGTCCGAAAAAGAACTACTACATGTCACATCACTTCATTAGAAGCAAAAGTCGCATAAAAATCCCATAAAGCCATCATCGACCCTGCTTCTAAAGTTGTCAGAGCAAAAACAATATATGGTTTTAAGTAATCTCCCAACCTCTTGAACTGTGTGTCTGTTTGTTCAATACACTGGTTATTTGACTTCTTCTGGGTCAAACCACAGGGACATGGGTAAAAAGCTCTGATAGAAGGTACAGCTCCAAAGAGGACAATAAACAGCACATCTGCGTCTCCTACTTTCTGATAAATACAAGCTGCAGTGATGAGGAAAACAGGACTGTATGTATATCAGCAGTAGGGTATAAAGAAGAATCTTTTTTTTTCTATTTAAAACCAGCTGAAGACAAATTGATCTGCTCCAGGAATTAAGAGAAAGTAAAGGACACAACGGAAAAAGTGAAAAAGGAATTCTAACATAAAAAACAGGGATTTGTTTAAGAGCAGGTTGCCAGATCTCACTGCCAAAACTCTGAAGTGGTTTTCAGTTCAGTGCCAGAGAGAGACTGAGGGAGAGAGAAACATGTACGGCCTGTGCCAGGCAGCCAATGAGAAACAGGCTGAGTAAGAACACAGTCAGTAAAGCCAGGGCAGCCATTTTGTGCCTCTTCACAATCACTTACGATAAAAAGGAATGCTTCATTTGTGCTAAATTAGCATCTCCCTGTACTTATCACATCCCGTGGTTGTGTTAAGTGCTTCCTGTGGTCAGGATTATCACTTCCTGTGGGCAAGATTGTGAACTGTGGTCCAGAGTGATGTCCTCGGTTGGCCAGACAGGGCTCTCTTTTTCCTCTGCAACCTCACATGACACGTTTTATCTCTAAGCATGGCTCTCCTTGTGGTTTTGAGAGAAACCTTTAAGACATCATCTCCAAATTTAATGTAAGCCAATTCAGCCAATCACATGGTGCACATGCTGACATCTGACCTCAAGGGTTTTATGTACTGTTTACCTCACTGAGGAAGTTTTCAACCTCTAACAGGCATTTTGTGGAAATCAATCATGAGACAGCTGTCTGCATTCTCTTTGTTGTTGTCGTCAAGTTGGTAAATCACATGAAAAAGCCACATGTGGTGATGTTGAGCTACAACCATCACAGACATACATCAAAGGCGACACTGTACGGTAAGCCAGTCTTCGAGAAGGAGAGAAAACAAGAACTCTTAGAGTAAAATGACTAAATGTATAGCACACATACAAAGGCATAAACAAATCTACGAAACACTGCACGCAAACTCAAAAGTGTCACAGTCCTTTCTACGCCACAGCAGGCATTGTGGCCTATGCACATCGATCAACAAACCCCATCAAACTTTTAGGGAGACTAACAGAAGCTATGGGTTAGGTACATCTACACACAGCACAGCACTCAACTGCAGTGCACTACCTGAAAGATTTTAGACACTCTCTGCCCTTATCAGCTGATCAGCTCCCTCTTTTTCACCAAACAGTGACTTGATAAAACAGAACACTTATCAGCTCCTAAGGACAGAAAGTGACCATTTAGAGTCTACGTCTGAATTAATACCTTGTCCCATTCTTCGGCGTCCATCTTATGTGTGTACCGTATGGCATGTGGGGACTAAAAACACAACATGTTATACAGTCTTTAAGAATCACTGTGTATTTGACTGAAGGCTGGAGTTGGTGTAAGTAAAAAGGAAAATGCTGAGATTTTGTGCCCTAGATCTCAGTGGAAAATATGTTGAGTCTGTCATATCCATTTAAAATACAAGATATGGGAAGTTTTTCCTTCACCACTAACATGAATTATGTCCACTGTGTCCATAATCCCAGTAGTATTCTATAACGACAGTGGTCTGTGTGTGTGTCTCACATTTTCCTGACTTGGCTCAACAGAGCGTTTTGCCCCAGCTGGTATGTTTCAGGCAAAAGCCTTGACTCAGAGAATGTGTTGTGCAATCATTGTTGTGAAAACTGTTACTGCACGCACTCCATTTTAGCCCACGCAATATGGGCAAAAGGCAATCATAAACCATTCACATACACGCTCACTAAAACACAAAAATGAAGGAGAGAAACACAATTCATCTATTGTCTTTTCATAGCAGTTGTGTCCAAAATTAAATTTCAAGTAACCTTTCAGATGGCAGAAGCTGAAGAGAGCACAGGAAGGATACATACGCCACCCCATCCCCCCACTAGCTCTGGTTGCCGTCCCTCATCAGTAGTACTGAGTGATAGCGCACAGGCTCAGAGAGCGCAGAGAGGAGAGAACGGGAGGGGAGGGGGAGGGGGAGTGAAAGCTGCGGCAGCCATTTTAGAAAGCTGCCTGGAAGCAGGCAGAGATGCTCAGTCAGGAGTTTAAATTAACAATCTGAACTCACTGAGCAGGATCATGCAATAAAATCATCAGCGCAGTGTAATTTAAAGCCAGATGGTTGCATTGTGACTTTGATGTCATCTATGCTTTACAATTAGCATTGAAGTTGTTCTGGTCGCAGTGCTCACTACCATCCCCCTCTTCTTTTCTGCCTCATCCTTCATCACTCCCTCTGTCTTTACAATAAGCTTGCCTTCTGCAGCACAACATGTCCTTCACATTACTGGACATTTTATCTGTGTGTGTGTGTGTGTGTGTGCATCTCAGTGTACTTACCCACTAGGTCCGGGTCTCTGTCCCTGTGTGAAGCGCCAGTCATTGTTGGGGGGTTTTTGCTGTGAAGAGAACAGAAGATGCATCATGAATTGTATGTCTCATTGCAACAGTGAGACGTTTCTGAGGTGTAACTTCGCGTTCAAAACATGTTTCTTTGTGTCTGACACATCTGTGTGTGAGTGTGCATGTTTGTCTGTAATTTAGAAAACCTTTTAAGTTTTTCAGTGAGGTTCAACAAAGGGTTACAGATGGAAACAAATATCTGTATGCTCAGGCATCCATGTTGTTCCAAAAGCTGTGGAGCATAAAATGCTGCAGGGGAACACACACACACACACACACGCGCACACACACACATACAAATAAACACACAAACAGGGGCGCTGCTTGTAAAACAAGACTCAAAACTAAAAACGAAAGGCAAATGATATCAATTTACAAGATCAGAATCTTAAATAGTCCATAAGATGCACAAAGGACCTCTGATGGAGAATTTCTCATCAGGGGACCACACAAAGATCTGTCTAAAATGCAGAATTGAACAGATAATCGGTCAAAAAAATGCAGGTAAAACCAAACTATGACACTCCCACATTACTTTGTATGGGATCAGTGGATGACCTTCCTGCTAAATGAGTAGGGCTCTTATAAGAATCATTTAATAGATGCAGAGGACAGAGAGAGTCCTCGGAAGATAAAGTCTTTTGATATGTTTATACCAAGACCTCATGGCGATAAGGCAAAGATGGCATCTCAGCAGTCATACAAGCCTCTACGTGCATCTCTACGTGTCCCTCCTACTCTCTATTAAGGTCTTCAAGCCCATTGCGCTCTTGTCCATCTCTATCTCACTGACCATGCCACCATGTCTCTTCCATCTCTCTAGCTCTTCCCCTCTCTCTCAGGCTCTCTTGTTGTGCAGTGATGCGGTGAATAGACCCTTGGCTCGGCTCCAGATTCTGCCGCCTAATCGACACAAGAGCTCCCCGGAGAGAGAGGCCAGCAAGATGATGTGCTGCATTATTAAAAGAGCTGTTCTACCCGAGGGAATGATGGAGAGAAGCAGGAGAGCAAAAGAGAAAACAGAGAGAGAGAAAATACCTGAACAATAGGAACAGTCAAGAATGGAGCATTTGTTAGAATGCAGGTAAACAAGGAACAAATGCACCAGTGAATGGTGACTTACTGAATGCACAAAATGAAGAGCAAAGAGAACACAGGCTGGTAAAACCAGTAATATGGGGAGTAGTGTTTCGTATCAATGCGGACAAAATAGTGACTGCCACCCCGTGAAAAGAGAACAAAACAACAACTTAAATAGGGGAGTGAAAGAGGGGACTTTGTAGTGTCCTTTATAGGTCCTTAGAAGACCTTTTTTCCAATAATACCATTACTGAACAACCTTATCATCCAGTTAGGCGTAAATAACTAATAGTTGATTCAATGTCTGTATCGTCTAAGGATCCGTTTCCCCATGGTCAGATAAAGTCTGCTTGGTTATGTCCTGATAAGTATCAACGACAGGACTCACACATCATTATTACAATATAAAACCATTGTGGATGAGGATGAGAAGAGCATATTTGAACTCTTATTTTCCATCAGAGCAGAGTGGTCGATGTTTCGAGTCTAAAAATGGACTCAAAGATGTGTAAATGTGCGTGGGCACGCAAGTCTGTCTGAGCTTTGGTTGAGAGAGAAAAAGATCAGCACTGAGTGGAGGCAAACATCCACAGAGAGGCCCAGCATTCCATCCGTGTGACTCGTTCTCACCGCACAAACACTCACAGACACACGCTTGTCATTTTCAAGGTCTAATCCCACTGCAGGCATGTGGAATAAAGGGTAACAGAAGCTGTGCTGGAATATTGGGCCCTGTTGCTATTTTAAGGTAAACAGTTCTGTAATCCTGCATGCTTCATTTTGACAGCTTGGCTGCACTTTACACATCACCAGTTGACAGGTAAAATCCACAAGAAAATCTCCTCGAGCTCAAGAATAAAGTCAAACTAGGGGACTTCATCCTTTCACTCAACTGAACCACAAACTGTTAAGAGTTGCAGTGTTCGGACAACAGTTGCCAGGGAAAAAAAATCTCAAGCCAGGTTTAATGGCATGCAGGGCTCAAAACCTAATTGACTTAAGCTCCAATTACTGGAGCATCTTAAATGTGCCTGGTTTTTTTTTTGTTGTTGTTACATAGTCTCTGAGGTGAGTCTATCACTTGAGATGATGAGATGAAGATATTTAAATGCACAAGCCTTTTTTTTTAAGAGTGCAAGCTAAATTTAAAAGGCAGGAAGTAGAGAGAGAAGGTCAAACCGACTGCTCAGGGAGAGTAGGCCAATGGAGAGAGATGAAGGGATTACAGTTCTGGCCTGAATTCTCAGCCAAGAAAAAGACTTTCATACCAGCCTGGAAGCTTTATACACTGTCTGTGTCCCTTACATGTCTGAGTTGAACCAAAGAGCTTTGAGGGCTGCCCAGGTGAATTACAACCTGACTGATTTCCTTTGCTATCGCAACACAATGTCTGTCAGTTAGTACTATCGTCTTAAAAGATGAGATGGATATTCATTATGTGAGCACTAGGCTGGACTGATAAGCACATGGGCACATACAAACTTTACTAAAACATCTGTTTTACTGCTGAACCACTTCTCTGACATGATACACAAAGGTTTATCCAGGTGTCAAAAAAAAATAAAAAAAATAAAATTAATCTCGTCCTTTTCTCTCCCTCTGAGAAAATGGTGCAAAAAAAAAACAAAACACAGTACATGCTAACACCTACTTAGCACACACAGGTCCATCTGGTACTCTTTGTGGAAGATTCGGTTTCCTAACACGTACACAAATTGTAGTGGTGTTTTAAAAAAAACTGTGGCTGGATTGCACCTGGTGCTCTGTCTAAAAACAGGAAGTCGTATCTGTTCTGTTGCTCATATAACCTTTAGCACAAAGGATCTCACCCATAAACGATTATGCCACTAGAAATCTAAATATATAGAAAATAGCATGTGTGACTACTAAAATGCTGGATCCATTACCTTGTTAATTCATAACAAGGGGAAAAGCAGAGAAAAGCATGTGTGGTGCTTGATTTTAATATTCCTATCCCTTTAACAAACATCATGACTTCACTTACAAAACCCTTGAGGACAGTTTTTTTTTTCTCTGAGCCAGTTTGTCACATGCACAGCTTCATCATCCATAAAAAAGTTTGTTTACAAAACACTTGGCCTAACTCAGTGCACGTGCCAGCCCTTATAAACTCCCACAGACTCAAAGACTGAAAATTAACATATGTTCATGGGAATATTTAAATCCTGCAATGAATCTAGGATTTTCCTGGTAAAGAGAGGGGAATAATTGCAGCAATGACATCAGGATTACATGCCATGTTCCTGTGTTCACTGAGCCAGAAAGGTCAATTAATCATGGGAATATTTCTCTCTCAATGCAAAGGCTGATATGTTGAAGGCTAAATCAAAGCAATTTTTGATTTATTTACCAATGTTTCTTGGAAGAAATCTTTAATATAATTTAGCACTTTAAAAAGATTAAAAAGAGTACCAAAACAGCACAATGCAAATTTATAGAGGATACAAAAAAGGGTAGTGGGAAGTGACTGACAATTGGTCACTAAGGCCCCAGGGTCCTGCTAAAATTACACACCAGTGTAGGCTCATCTTGCTTGATACTGTGTAAACACAATCTCACACGCAGTCATACAAACACCCACAGTGCTCTAAAGCCATTATAGCCAGCGCCGTCTGTCGCTATTGCACACGTGCGTAAAAAGCCATCCTTCCTTTCTCTTTGTCTATCCCTCCCTCTCTTTTCCTCTGTTGTCCTCGTTGCACACGTGTCACTAGAGCAGGGAGACAGATGGTACCCTGCTGACCTCCGGGACAACCTAATTCAGCACACAGAGTGTCCATGTAAGAGTTATGAGAAATCAGCCTGTGAAACAGGAGATTATCATAGATATTGAACAGACACTAGGATAAACATCCTGTTGTGTGGAGAAGAAACAGCCATCACCAAAAATACAACAACATCTATAATGACCTTGAATCAAACTCTACATTAAATAGGGCATGGCTGAGGATGAATGCGTCAACTTTTTTTCATGACATCCCCAAAAGTGACGCATTCTGGTGAGCACACAGTCAGCCATCTTCTCTCTCTGACAGTGCTTCCTTTGCATCAAAACACTAAATGGGCTGTCTGTGTCTTATGCGTGTGATTATCATTGGGTTAACTGTGCTTCACACCCCATTCTGAACACAAGGAGAAAAACTACCATTTCTAACCTAAGAATCTGAGAATGGAAAATAGAAATGTCTGTGTTGAAGTCACATCGCAAAAAAAGCCTCATGTGATTCTGAGTCCTGGAACCAATCACCAAAAGTTCAGAGGACAACAGGAAGTCAGGGGTCAGGCCATTGACCCCATGAATTCCTGTTTTTCAGCTACTGCTTTATTCTTTGACTCCCCCCACCTCACTCCTCTTAACATTTTCTTTCCTTGGCCCTTTTCCTCTCCTTCACCCACCCCATCTCTCCCTCTGTCATCCTGTCCCCCTCTGTCTCCCAGCCATTGCACTGAGCCAACACTGCAGGATATTTTCATCTGTCCATCTCCTCCTCTCCATCTGTTAGAAGAGCTTATGTTTCCCCCTTCTCCTTCCTTTGACATTTCTTCTTTTAGCGACTTTCTTTCTGCCTGACTTTATCTTTATCTGTACTTTTCTTATCTGTAAGGAACAGTTTCTCTGACTATTACTGGGAGTCAGAGATACTTTCTAGCCTCTGGTCACATTAAAAATTAAAACATTCTTCACTCTAACCAAACCTATCTAGTAGGACAACAAAGCTCAAAGAGCTGTTTCACTATGCAGAGAGTTGGCATCCTGCTGCTAAAATGAGTGAGTTTTGAGATAAAAATACTGCAGAGCTACGTGACAGAGGAAATCTAGGTTAGCACTCTGCTGTCAAGAGTTAAAACATCAAAATGATGGTTTTAACCCGTTCATTCTATAAATACACCTTTACAGTATCAAAATTGCATGTGACAACCATTTCTTGCCTTCCTAAATGCATTTCTAGACCCATCTGTAGACACTAAAACACCCGCACTGATTTTATCCCACGATGGCATATCTCACCAATGCCATGCTTGCTCTCCAACATAATCCCTCACCTCACTGACTGAGTTCATAAGGTGCTTCCTGCTGAGTGTCGTGCTGAGCGTGTTGTTGGTACTCAGCATGGGCGTCTTCATAAATACAAAGTCACTCCTGCTGGATATGGTGGAATAGCAGGGTCTGTAGGTGCGTGTGTGCAGCTCCTGGGGGCCTCCCACAACCTCCATATAGCGTATGGGTCCATCAGTGTTTAGCTGCAGGTGCAGGTCCTTGCTTGGCCTCTGGTGGTAACGGCTGGACCTGTGGCGACCGTAGCAGCAGTCAGAGTCTCCCAGCCCAAGGCTGCGGCGCCTTAGGCAGCACACCATGAGGACAACAAATGTGACAAAGGACACAGCTGACACACAGGCTAAAGAGATGATGAGGTAAAAAGTGATGTTCGGCATCCCAGTGCGGTGGTTGATGGTTGTGTGGCGAGGGTTTACTGGAGCATCGTTGGTTGTGCCTTTATCATCCACAGTCACTGTAATGTTAACAGAAGTGGACTTGGGAGGGTCGCCATTATCCTGAATGATGATCATGATGTCATAAGTTGAGCCCCTTTCCTCCTCTGCCCACTTGCGGGCTGTGCGGAGTTCACCGGTGTGTGCCCCAACACGAAACATGCCAGAATTTGGTCCTGGGGCGATGGAGTAAAACAACCATGCATTGTGCCCACTATCTGCGTCCACCCCTACAAGTTTATTTATGTAGTACCCCGGGCCAGCAGAGAGAGGCACACTGAACTGTAATCCTTTGTCTTTTGGGTAGGGAGGGTGCACAACCATTGGCACATTGTCATTAACATCCACCACAAACACATGCACTGTGACGTTGGCTGTCCGTGGGGGCACCCCAGCATCCCGGGCCTGCACCTCTATACGGAAAGCCTTAAGCTGTTCATGATCCAGAGAGCGCATGCTGTAGATGTGGCCACTCTCTGGGTTAATGTAGACATACGAGGAGATGGGTGAGCCCTGGACCATGCTGGGAAGGATGGAGTAGGAGATGCGAGCATTGTCACCAAGGTCTGGGTCGGTGGCTGAAACAGCAGCAATGGGAGCACTGGGAGCATTGTTCTCTGGGATGTCCACAGAGTATGAAGGCTGAGAGAAGATGGGGGCATTGTCATTTACATCAGAGAGCTTCACCACAAAGGTGGTTTCTGATGAAAGGGGAGGGGAACCAGCATCAATGGCCTTGATGACCACTGTGTACTCTGGGACAATCTCACGGTCCAGGTTTCCAGAAGTGATGAGGCTATAATGCATGCCAAAAGCTGAATTAAGTTTAAAAGGCAAACCTGGTGGCACAGTTAATGTAACCTCCCCATTCACACCAGAGTCCAGGTCCCGAGCACTTATGAGTGCTATCACAGTCTCTGGTGGTGAATCCTCTCTGATGGGACTGGTGAGTGATGTCAGTGTCACCTCTGGTGCGTTGTCATTCACATCAATGATGTCCACTATGACGTTACAGGAACCCTCCATAGCAGGGGAGCCACCATCTCTGGCCTGCACTGTGATGTGGTATGCAGAAGCTTTCTCATAATCAACATCACCCTTCACACGGATCTCCCCGGTTTTAGAATCCACACTGAAAAGGTTGAGGACACGTTCTGGTGTGTATTTACTAAACAAAAAAGATATTTCTCCGTTGTTACCTGAATCAGCGTCAGTCGCGTTCAGTTTTGTAACTAAAGTGCCCCGTGCCACATTTTCTAATAGCTTAACTTTCTTCACCGACTCGTCAAAGACGGGCGCATTGTCATTAACATCCAGAATTTTAATGAGCATAAGTGTTGAGCCAGATTTCTCCGGCTGACCTCCATCTACAGCAGTGAGCAACAGGCGAAATGAGGCCTGCGACTCCCTGTCCAGAGGTTTATCCACCACTAGCTCTGGAAACTTACTGCCGTCACTTTTAGTTTCCACTTTCAAAATAAAAAAGTCATTTGCTGCGAGATGGTAAGTGCGTAAGGAGTTGGTACCCACGTCTGGGTCGTGTGCGCTCTCCAAACGGAACCTTGTGCCTGGAGCGGCCGCCTCTGATATCTCCAGAGAAATGTTGCTGGTTGAAAACTGCGGTGCGTTGTCATTCACATCCAGAATGTCCACCACGACTCGTTGAATTTCTAAAGGATACTCAAGAAGTATTTGAAGATGTAGTGAACATGCTGAGCTCAATTCACACAGTTGTTCCCTGTCAATTTTTTGTTTGATAACCAAATCGCCGGTCGCCTGCTTTACCTCAAAATACTGCGTTGTTGATTCAGAGACCACCCGCAATCTTCTCTGAACGATCCCCTGAGCAGAAAGACTCAAATCTTTAGCGATATTCCCAACGACAGAGCCCGGGCTTAGTTCCTCCGATACGGAATAGCTGAGCTGAGCAGACGCACAGGAGAGGCCAGCTAGATAGAAGCAAAGCCTCCACAGCCTCCCTCCTCCAGAGCGCTTCCTCTGTCTGGAGTCCATTGTGCTGCGCTCCGAGGATCGGAGAACGGGAAAGTTTTCAACTTCTTCTTTCACCGTAATGTATCCATAGTCGTGTTAAAACGAGGCTGCCAGGCTTGACGGGAAGGATTTCCGTTTCAAATATAGAGCGACGGGAGGTTTTGATATGATCATGTCAGCCGTCTTTTTAGAAAAAAAACGAGGACGGAAATCAAAGTATTTGTGCCTTCACTGAAACTCTCAGCTCTGTCTCCTCCGCCTCGCTCCCCACATGGGCGGGGAGAGGGCAAAGAGGCCTCCCCCCCTCATTGGAAGAAAGGGCTGGACCAGCTCTGTCACAACTCTCTCTCTCTCTCACACACACACTCACACACACACACACACACACACACACACACACACACACACACACAGAGTGAAAACTTTCCAGTGACTCCACTTCCACTGACAGGCAATTATCAACCCAGTTCTCACAGTAAAAGTTTGAGAGGACAGTTAAAGCTGAATAACATGGAATATAATACTGTGGAAATACAGTTTTCATAATCCAAGTAAAAAACATATATGTATGAAGAATATGTTAACTTGTTGAATCACGTGCTCTCATTGAGAGCTCCTCATTATCAAAACACAGCAGCGTATCAAGCAGCTGTTATTTAAAGCAATGGTATTTGTATCCGCAGGGGGGCGTGATTTCTAAACTGGTTTCCTCCAACCCAAATATCACAGGAGAGTGAAGTTATAAAGCTATGAAATGCCACGCAGCAGAATTGTATAAGATACAGACCATGTTGTTTAAATAAAGCAAATGTTGATCTAAATAGAAACTGCAATAACGAAGTATAATTGTTGCAATCAATACAAAGTATTTGGTTCATTAATACTGGTATATGAAAGAAATGTAGGCGGAAAATAGGTATGAAAAAATCCCCGATCCTTTTTAACCTAGACATTTGATTGAAGATTTGGAAAAATGCAACATAATAGATATTATTAAATTTAATGAAAATTGATAGGTGAATTTTATCAATTGTCTGAAATGTATCGCAACGTGTCACGTAAGTTATGAGAAAGAATAATAACTCTTGCGCTGATCATATGGCCATAAAACGGATTTGGTTTCTCTAACAGAGAAAAAGAAAACACTTTTTTTTTAAATGTACACGCGTCTAGCAAAGAAATCACGCATTGCTACTGGATATTTAAAAGTGATCTTAGAAATTTAATGAGGACAATACGGTTAATCTGATATTCATAGATACAGTACCACACAATGACTTCAGGTTTTCAGCTCACCTGCTGGCTCTCAAAGGTCCAGGTGCTGTCGGGTAAAGACGCATCCAGAACACTGATCACCTCCTTAAAATCTGTGGTGCGGCTGGGCCTTACCAAAGGGGAAATCACTGTACTCTGACATTGGAGACATACAGGACCTGAAGGACTGACTCTGAGACAACATGTCTCCTCCCAGGACCTCCACGTACTTTATAGGTCCATCAGTGTTGAGCTGAATCTGCAGGTTTCTGTTGGGGTTCTTGTAATCATCACAGTCGCTCCGTCTCATGCAGCAACTCCCGCTGCTTCTGCTGCTCCTCATGCATTTAACCGCTAAGATGAGAAAAGTCACCAGAGACAGCACGGACACCGAGGCCAGAGAGAGAATCAAATAAAGGGTGATTCTGCCAGTTTTCTTGCTCGGCTCGGCCGCTTTATGTCGGAGGTCTAAGATGGGCTCGTGGAGGCCGTCCTCCAGCAGGATGGACACCGTGACAGTGGAGGACTGGACCGGTTCCCCGTCGTCCCTGATCTCTATGAGAAGTCTCTGAGAGGAGTCGTCCTGCTCGGACACAGCGCGTTTAGTCCTCACCTCCCCTGTGTACAGATTGACAGTGAACAGAGAGGCGTCTGTGGCCTCCGCCACTTTGTAGGAGATCCAGGCGTTATGGCCCGAGTCAGCGTCCACGGCCGTCACCTTGGTAACCAGGTGACCCGCTTTAGCGGAGCGGGGCATCCTCTGATGAGAGAGGGAGCCCATGGCGGAGGAGGGGTAAATAACAGCGGGGGCGTTGTCGTTTTGGTCCAGGACAAAAACATGGACAGTGGCGTTGCTGCTGAGAGAGACGGAGAGCCCTGATCCTTTGCCTGAACCTGGATCTGAAATACCTTCAGTTTCTCATAGTCAAACGAGTGCATGCTGTAGATGCTGCCGTTATCTGAGTTAATGTAAACATAAGAGGAGACGGAAACGTCCTGCACTTTAGAGTCCAGTATAGAGTAAGAGATTTTAGCGTTTTCACCAAAATCCAGGTCAGACGCTGATACTGAGTACAGTATAGAGCCTGGGACCCCATTCTCTTTTAAATACACATTATAGGAGGGCTGAGTGAATATAGGAGGGTTATCATTCACATCAGTGATGCTGACAGGTATACTTTTCTTACTGGACAGAGGAGGAGAACCTGAATCAGTGCTGTTATCTCAACATTATATTCTGAGAAATTCTCTCGATCTAAAACAGCACTGGTAACCAGTGCATAATTATTAGAAAAGGACGGTTTCAGATTAAAAGGAGAACCTTTGGTGAGCTCTAACGTCACTTTACCGTTATCACCAGAGTCAAGGTCTCGCGCACTGATCAGTGCAACTACGGTGCCACTTGGCGCATCTTCGCGCACTGGCTTTGGCTGAGAAGTGAAAACAATTTCTGGAGCATTATCATTGAAATCAGTTATATCAACTTGCACGCGACAGTGGCCCTCCATTTCAGGGCTGCCTTTATCTTTTGCAATTACGTCAATGTCATAAGACTTAGTAGTTTCATAGTCTAAGTCACCCTTCAGGGTTATCTCACCTGTTAAGGGGTTGATATCGAAGATTGACAATACATAATCTGGTGTCCGAGAGCCAAATGAGAATTCAATCTCACCATTTAACCTTCATCTGCATCCGTGGCTTTGGGCTTGATAACAATAGCCCCCTTCAAACTTTTTTCACATAGGGTTACTTTGTAAATATTTTTCTCAAAAACAGGAAAGTTATCATTTGTATCAAGCACATTTATTGTAATTTGTGAGGTTCCGGATCTTACTGGACTCCCGCCATCTAATGCTGTCAGTAATATTTTGTGAACAGCTTTTTCTCTCGATCGAGAGGCTTTTCCAAAACAAGTTCTGGGACGGTCTTACCACCCTCTATTTCTTTTATTTTAAGGGAACAACACTCATTTTTACTCAGAGTATATGATTTGAGTGAATTGCTTCCAACGTCGGGGTCTGTTGCGCTCTCCAAAAGAAAGCGCGTGCCAACTAATGCTAGTTCTGCTATTTTTAAAGACAACTCATTTGAAAGGAAACTCGGAGAATTGTCATTCATATCTCGTATTTCAACCTCTATTCGGTGCAACTGTAGCGGGTCCTCAATAACCACTTGCAGAGGTAGAACACAGCTGGCGCTTTGTCCACATAAAGCCTCTCTGTCTATTCTGTCATTCACCACCAGCTCGCCCTTCCCCGCATCCACAGTAAAATACTGCTCACCAGCCTCAGAGGCGACACGCAGTTTACGGTCAAAAATCTCAGATAGTCCCAAACCCAGATCTTTGGCTAGATTTCCTACCACAGAGCCCTGTTTCAGCTCCTCCGGGATGCTGTAACGAGTCTGCCCGTCTATTGTACTCCACAAGAGAAAGAAATGATGCCACCAAAGCGCCTGCCATCTCCAGTTTCGGTATCCTATTGTCTTTGTCATCCTTGGTTCAGTAAAAAACATCATTTCCAATCCACAAAAACAAAAAACATAAAGTTAAAATCCATATTCCGCGAGCGTGACATACTCCGTTAAAAATGCGCCTGTTCATGGTCAAAAATAAAATTAAGATATAAGCTTTTAGTCCGGATATACGAAGCATTTACCTACTCTCCTCCCACTCCGAGCATTGTGGTTTTGGTGCTGAAGCTGCATGGGGGAGGGAGTAGATCTCTTTGTACAGTGCTGAATGCTATTGGTGCTCAGCATCCATCTCTCACATCCAATGAGAGGGAAACTGAGCAGCATCGTTAAAGACACACTGTCCCCTTTACATTGTCATGGTAGAGTAGGTGAAACACAGATATGAGATGCCATTTAAATTTCCACGGATTCTAATAATGCAAAATAAATAATTGTATATCAAATTACACATTCAAATAAATGTCTGTATATCAAATATACAGCATATTAACTGTTAACACAATGATTTTACTGAGACCATATTTATTTTCCTTGGCTTTCATTTCTAATGAGTAAATGCCATCAGCAGCGTTTATGTTAGACATTAAGTCCAGTAAATGTAACAACAGAAAATGATTACGTGTGTTAGTTAAAACCTCATTTATTTTCATTGTTTCCCACTGAGTAAAAGCCGTCAGCAACAGTCTGGTATGGTGCCCTTTTTACGCCACATGCAGGTCAGAGTCGCTGTCCATCCTTGTGGTGCTGAAACACTCAGCTCGAAAAGCTATTCAACATCCAACACACTCTAGAGATCAAATGATACCAGCCGCTGTGCAACAAAAGTTGCAGAAGGTAGCTAGACAAATAAAATGTTTTACTTTGCACATAAAATGAATATTTTCATTTCAAATACCACACTAACAAGATAACAACTAACGACGATTTTAAATCAATATAAATATCTTATTTTACACCGAGAAAGCATGCGTTGTGCTTCCTTTAAAGTTATAGCTTAAGCAATAGTCTGTAAAGGTCATTGTTTGCTCTACTCAGTGCTCACCTGCTGGCTCTCAAAGGTCCAGGTGCTGTCAGGTAAAGACGCATCCAGAACACTGATCACCTCCTTAAAGTCAGTGGTGCTGCTGGGCTTTATCAAAGTGAAATCACTGTACTCTGATATTGGAGACATGCAGGACCTGAAGGACTGACTCTGAGACAACATGTCTCCTCCCAGGACCTCCACGTACTTTATAGGTCCATCAGTGTTGAGCTGAATCTGCAGGTTTCTGTTGGGGTTCTTGTAATCATCACAGTCGCTCCGTCTCATGCAGCAACTCCCGCTGCTTCTGCTGCTCCTCATGCATTTAACCGCTAAGATGAGAAAAGTCACCAGAGACAGCACGGACACCGAGGCCAGAGAGAGAATCAAATAAAGGGTGATTCTGCCAGTTTTCTTGCTCGGCTCGGCCGCTTTATGTCGGAGGTCTAAAATGGGCTCGTGGAGGCCGTCCTCCAGCAGGATGGACACCGTGACGTGACGGGGAGGACTGGACCGGTTCCCCGTCGTCCCTGATCTCTATGAGCAGCCTCTGAGAGGAGTCGTCCTGCTCGGACACAGCGCGTTTAGTCCTCACCTCCCCTGTGTACAGATTGACAGTGAACAGAGAGGCGTCTGTGGCCTCCGCCACTTTGTACGAGATCCAGGCGTTATGGCCCGAGTCAGCGTCCACGGCCGTCACCTTGGTAACCAGGTGACCCGCTTTAGCGGAGCGGGCATCCCTCTGATGAGAGAGGGAGCCCATGGCGGAGGAGGGGTAAATAACAGCGGGGGCGTTGTCGTTCTGGTCCAGGATAAAAACATGGACAGTGGCGTTGCTACTGAGAGACGGAGAGCCCTGATCCTTTGCCTGAACCTGAATCTGAAACACCTTCAGTTTCTCATAGTCAAACGAGTGCATGCTGTAGATGCTGCCGTTATCTGAGTTAATGTAAACATAAGAGGAGACAGAAACGTCCTGCACTTTAGAGTCCAGTATAGAGTAAGAGATTTTAGCGTTTTCACCAAAATCCAGGTCAGACGCTGATACTGAGTATAGTATAGAGCCTGGGACCCCATTCTCTTTTAAATACACATTATATGAGGGCTGAGTGAATATAGGAGGGTTATCATTCACATCAGTGATGCTGACAGGTATGATTTTCTTACTGGACAGAGGAGGAGAGCCTGAATCAGTGGCTGTTATCTCAATATTATACTCTGAGAAGCGTTCTCTGTCTAATAAACTACTGGTAACCAGTGCGTAGTTATTAGAAAATGATGGTTTTAAACTGAAGGGAGAACCTTTAGCGACACTTAACGTCACTTTACCGTTATCACCAGAGTCAAGGTCTCGTGCTCTAATTAAAGCCACTACTGTGCCTTTCAATGCATCCTCGCGTACTGGGTTTGGGTTTGAAGTGAGCACTATCTCCGGGGCATTGTCATTAATGTCTAATACCACAACTTGCACACGACAGTGGCCCTCCATCGCAGGGACCCCTTTATCATTTGCGGTAATATCAATTTCGTGTATTGCACTGCTTTCGTAATCTATCTGCCCTACCAGGGAAATTTCACCCTTAACTGAATCCAGCTGAAAAACAGATAATAGCGATTGGGGTGTGTGCTCAGCAAAAGCGTATTCAATCTCTCCATTGACACCCTCGTCTGCGTCTGTTGCTTCAACTTTGATAAGCACAGAACCAGCGGGACTGTTTTCATGCACAGTTACATTATACAAAGGCCTTTTAAAAAACAGGGACATTGTCGTTGATGTCGAAGTACAGTAACTATGATTTTTGTGGTTCCAGTTTTGACAGGATTGCCTCCGTCTAAAGCTGTCAGTAATAACTGATGGACGCTTTGTTTCTCTCTATCGAGTGATTTTTCTAATACGAGTTCTGGAACTTTGCGATTACCAGACAACTCTTTGATCCTTAAACTAAAACACTCATCTTTACTTAGAGTATACGATTTTTACGGAATTACTACCTACGTCCTGATCTTGTGCTATTTCTAAAGGAAAGCGTACTCCCGTGGCAGTAGATTCTGCGATCTTTAAAGTTCTCTCCTCTGTAACAAAAATGGGAGAATTGTCATTTATGTCCTTTATTTCCACTTCTATCCGGTGTAGTTGTAGTGGATTCTCTGTCACAACCTGTAAAGGCAAAACACAGCTGGTGCTTTGTCCACATAAAGCCTCTCTGTCTATTCTGTCATTCACCACCAGCTCGCCCTTCCCCGAGTCCACACTGAAATACTGCTCACCAGCCTCAGAGTCAACACGCAGTTTACGGTCAAAAATCTCTGATAGTCCCAAACCCAGATCTTTGGCTAGATTTCCTACCACAGAGCCCTGTTTTCAGCTCCTCCGGGATGCTGTAACGAGTCTGTCCGTCTATTGTACTCCACAAGAGAAAGAAATGATGCCACCAAAGCGCCTGCCATCTCCAGTCTCGGTATCCCATTGTCTTTGTCATCCCCGCACCGTTACAATATGTTATTTCCCATCGAGGTATCCGTCAACACAACTCATCATTCACAGCCATCGTCTGAATGGAGTCTCGAAAAATAAATAAATCCTTAAATAATTGGTATTAAAAGATATATTCCGGACACCTTCGAATAAGCACATCTCCTCTCCAGCTCTGAGCACTGCGAGGGTTACTGTGGTGAGACTGAATGGGGGATGGAGTTGATCTCTTTGTACAGTCTCGTATGCTATTGGCTCACAGCATCCACCTCTGCTATCCAATCACAGAGACCCAACTCTGCTCAGACAGCTACTGCACCCTCTCAAGGTCGCAATGCAATTTGACAAATGTAACATCAGGGAATTTCAGATTGGTGTGGTAATTTTCTCTGGAAAAAATAAATAAATAAAAATGTAGCTGATAAAAAATATAAGGATTTTAAATGCCGAAAGCCCATA
The DNA here is from genome assembly GCF_008729295.1 of Plectropomus leopardus. Classification (NCBI taxonomy): domain Eukaryota; kingdom Metazoa; phylum Chordata; class Actinopteri; order Perciformes; family Serranidae; genus Plectropomus; species Plectropomus leopardus. Next base: position 17,146,650 of record NC_056471.1, on the reverse strand, counting down.
TACACTGTACACTTTATTTTACAAAGGCTCTGTGCCAACAAATAATTATCATTATGGAAATAAATTAAACTCAAAACAAACTCAATCTGGAAAATATTCAAGACATTTCAATTCGTAAGTTATTAAAACAAATAGTGGAAGCAACGTTTTATTTTAAAAACGAAATATATGCGCTGTGCATGCTTTTGTAAATGGGGAATTCTGATCACAAGAAAAGTGACTCGGGGTTTTTAATTTATTTCCATCAGAAATTTCTCAATAAAGGAGTTAGTTTTTCGAGGAACGATACTTTGTCACGTTGAAAAAAAAACCTTTGATTTTCAGCCTTCAAAATATCTACAACTAGAACAAAACGGATTCTTCAACCACCTAAAACGAATCCCTTGTCATACACATTGCAATGTCGTGAAGCCAGTTTCGATGGAGGAAGGGCTATTTATACGAAGAAACTGGTTTGTAATTAACACCCAAACTTCCTTTTTATTCTTAATGTAAACGAAATACCGTTTTTTTAATAGATGCCAATAGATTAAAGAACATCATTAAAGTTCATTCCAATTCGCTTGTATTTATTCATAGCCTAGATTAATTTTAATTATTGTGTTTCAGGCTACACACTTATTTAATAGGTCAATAATGTCTGAACAGGTTTATTGTTTTCAGCTCACCTGCTGGCTCTCAAAGGTCCAGGTGCTGTCGGGTAAAGACGCATCCAGAACACTGATCACCTCCTTAAAGTCTGTGGTGCTGCTGGCTTTATCAAAGTGAAATCACTGTACTCTGACATTGGAGACATACAGGATCTGAAGGACTGACTCTGAGACAACATGTCTCCTCCCAGGACCTCCACGTACTTTATAGGTCCATCAGTGTTGAGCTGAATCTGCAGGTTTCTGTTGGGGTTCTTGTAATCATCACAGTCGCTCCGTCTCATGCAGCAACTCCCGCTGCTTCTGCTGCTCCTCATGCATTTAACCGCTAAAATGAGAAAAGTCACCAGAGACAGCACGGACACCGAGGCCAGAGAGAGAATCAAATAAAGGGTGATTCTGCCAGTTTTCTTGCTCGGCTCGGCCGCTTTATGTCGGAGGTCTAAGATGGGCTCGTGGAGGCCGTCCTCCAGCAGGATGGACACCGTGACGGTGGAGGACTGGACCGGTTCCCCGTCGTCCCTGATCTCTATGAGCAGCCTCTGAGAGGAGTCGTCCTGCTCGGACACAGCGCGTTTAGTCCTCACCTCCCCTGTGTACAGATTGACAGTGAACAGAGAGGCGTCTGTGGCCTCCGCCACTTTGTACGAGATCCAGGCGTTATGGCCCGAGTCAGCGTCCACGGCCGTCACCTTGGTAACCAGGTGACCCGCTTTAGCGGAGCGGGGCATCCTCTGATGAGAGAGGGAGCCCATGGAGGAGGAGGGGTAAATAACAGCGGGGGCGTTGTCGTTCTGGCCAGGATAAAAACATGGACAGTGGCGTTGCTGCTGAGAGACGGAGAGCCCTGATCCTTTGCCTGAACCTGAATCTGAAACACCTTCAGTTTCTCATAGTCAAACGAGTGCATGCTGTAGATGCTGCCGTTATCCGAGTTAATGTAAACATAAGAGGAGACAGAAACGTCCTGCACTTTAGAGTCCAGTATAGAGTAAGAGATTTTGGCGTTGTCCCCCGAATCAGGATCAGTTGCTGACAATGAGCACAAAATATTCCCAGGAGCATGGTTCTCTTTTACGTAAACGACATAAGAAGGCAGGGAGAAAACTGGTGGGTTGTCATTTACATCTAGCAGTTCAACAAGTATTGTTTTTTCACTTGACAATGGGGGTTTTCCTGAATCAGTTGCACTTATTTTGACACTATACTGGCCATTTTTCTCGCGGTCAAGCGGCCCATTCGTCACTAATGAGTAATGGTTAGAGACTGAAGGATTTAACTTAAAGGGGGATTTGGAAGACAAGCTTAACGTGACCTTGCCATTCTCACTCGAATCTTGGTCTTTTGCACTTATCAATGCAATAACTGTTCCTATTGCAGAATCTTCTGGAACAGGTGTTGTCAAAGACGTCACAATTATTTCAGGAATATTGTCGTTAATGTCAACTACTTTAATTTCGACGCCACAATGCCCGTCCATCTCGGGATTACCTTTGTCTTTAGCCGTAATGTCAAACCTATGTAAAGGGGTCGTTTCATGATCTAAAGTTCCTTTGACAACAATTACTCCAGTCGAAGGTTCAATATCAAATAATGATAAAATCAGATCCGTAGTTTGCTCTGCAAATAAATATTCTATTTTTCCATTTAGTCCTTCGTCTGCATCTGTAGCTTTAACACGCAAAATTTCAGTTCCAGGTGTTGCCTTTTCGCTGATATTAGCCTCATATACCTGTCTGTCAAACTGCGGTGCATTGTCATTGATATCAAGTACTATAACCGTGATTTCAGATGTCCCTGAGCGCACCGGATCTCCGCCGTCTACAGCAGTGAGGATAAGATTATGCACAGGCAGCTTTTCTCGATCAAGAGGTTTTTCTAGGACCAGTTCGGGGATTTTTCTACCGTCCTTGTGGTTTTTAACGGTCAATTTGAAATTGTCGTTTTTGCTTATAAGATAAGAGCGTACAGAATTTGGGCCAACATCGGGATCCTGTGCACTTTCTAAAGGAAATCGTGCGCCTGGATTGACCAGCTCTGCAATTTTCACCACTTTCTCTTTCGTAAGAAAACTAGGAGAATTATCGTTTGTATCCTGTATTTCAATCTCGACCCTGTGCAGCTGTAGGGGGTTATCTATGACTAGTTCCAACGGCAACAAACATGACGGTCTTTGTCCACACAATTCCTCCCTATCTATCCTATTAATCACCACCAATTCTCCCTTCCCCAAGTCCACACTAAAATACTGCTTACCATCTTCAGACGTTATCCGTAATTTACGTTGGTACAATTCAGATACAACTAAACCCAAATCTTTGGCTAGATTTCCTACCACAGAGCCCTGTTTTAGTTCCTCCGGGATGCTGTAGCGAGTCTGTCCGTCTATTGTACTCCACAAGAGAAAGAAATGATTCCACCACAAAAACACCTGCCATGTAGGCAGTTTGTTCCACATTATTCCTCGTTTCATAAATCCAAAATCTTCTCACTCCAATTCCAACTTCTTAGCTTACTATGTATAGAAGGTCTATAATCCAAATTTGATGCGTCCGCATACATAACAGAGACAGTCATGCTTTGTGTCTGCATATGCATCCCTCTCCTCCTGTGCAGAACATTGTAATGGTTACGACGCTGAAGCTATTCGGTGAGAGGGAGTAGATCTCTTTGTACAGCTCTGGATTTCATTGGTGGACGGAGAATATCTATTTCCACCAACTGTGGCTTCAGTAAGCGTCTACAGAACAGTGACGTCAAAGTATGATCATAGACAGATCATCCTGGTTATTGCAACTCTATAATATGAAATATCATTAAACTGTCCATTAAACAGCCCCCAACATATTTTTAAATGTGCATTTGAAGACTCTAAATATCAATATTAAAATATATAATACATTCATTATTGATAAAGCTGTAGATAATAGATTGGTATGTCCAGTGTTCTATAAATAACTGAATGCTTGATCATTAAATGATCACTCATTCAAAGCTCTGTGTTAATCCATCATCTATCCTCATGCCTGTATGTACCTGCATGCATGCACATGCCTCTGTGGCTGACAAGGCTCTTCGTTGCCTTCCTGTGGCCAGAGAAAGCAAATGCAGCCTGCATGCGTCATTACGTCTTCACAGCTCTCCACAAGCCTCAGAAAGATAATGCTGTAAGCCAACGTAAAATACCCGTATGGAGGTCTGTAGAGCAAACAAAACGGGAGGGGGAGCGCAGATGGTGTAGGGAGGCGTTTACTGCCTCTCTCTGTGTGTGTCTCTGTCTGTCTCTCTCTCTCTCTCTCTCTCTCACACACACACACACACACACACAGACAGAGGGAGAGAGAAATTGAGAGAGAGAGAGAGAGAAATTGAGAGAGAGAGAATGAATGAGAGAGATGGAGAAAGAGAAGGAGAGAGAGAGGGGAGGAGAGAGAATGGGAGAGATGGCAGAGAGCACCATTTACCAAAGTCGAATATTTTATGGACAGATTGATATTGGTCGTTCATTAATTTAATCAAAGCAGTCTAAATACCATGCACCATCATTATGCAATATACCTCCATTGGAAGAAGCCTGTCATATAAAATAATAACAGAGCTCAAAATTCGTAAATTCAGTGGTACTGGTGTTAAAATAATCCATCGTCCCATATGTAAACTAACATGAAAAATACACTCAATAAATACGTATATGCAATAGTTATCTGCTCTAAGGGAAGTCGGGCGGCAGAGGGAGATGTAGAGAGGCAGTTTGAGAGACAGCGAGAGGGAGGGGGAGAGCACCTAAGCTGTTTTCAGCACCACAAGTGTGGACAGCGCCACACAGGCGGCTGACTGCTGCCGCTGCATGCTGCTGCTGGAGAGGCAGCCAGGCTCTCAGACTCTCACTGAACACAGCAAGCAGCCAGGAAAACAAAGTCTAGACCTCCTCAATATTCTTCTTACGAAATAATGCATAAAGCCCAAAGCCCCTGATTAAATGTTATTATTGCAAACATAACAAGAAAGTATAAATGGCAAATAAATAAATAAATAAATAAATAGCTCAAGAATGTACTGTCACTCCTAAAATATTCAAGTTTGGATGCAATAAATAAAATATATTATAGTGCTAATTTTATATTTATGGTATTTTATCAGCAAGGAAAAGCAGCATTCAGAGATAATTAAGTTATAAATTAATAATAAAAAAAATTCACTTTAGATTAAATTGTGAAATCAGAATTTCTCCAATAAAGACTTTAATATTTTGATGCTATATAGTCAAAAGGTGTTATTTACAGGTCTGATATTTGTAGGCATCAAGATACACAAAGTGCAGCTCTGACGCAAACATTTAAAGCCTACATGCATGTCAACAGGTAGCCATGAGCAAACATATTAACCTCCCCACTATTTTTCATATAGAATTGAGTATAGATACAAATATAGTTTGGCCAGAAGCCCCAGAGTCATAATTACTTTACTGCTGCAAACACAGCACATGAAAATAATAATGGTAAATACAAAAGGGGGGTAATAAGCTCAAGAAGGTTCTGACACAGTTAAAATATTCAAGTTTGGCTGCAATACATTAACGTAATTATTATGCAACCTTTATATGTCTGGTATTTTGTCAGAAAGGAAAAGCAACATTCAGAGAAAATGAAATAAATACATAAATAAATAAAGGTTACATTATGAAATCAGAGCTTCTTCAATAAAGACTTTGATATCTGCTACAATTTATCTTCAAGTCTCAGGATGATATTTCTGCTATACTAATATTTGAAGGCATCAAGAAATACACACAGAAGTGTATTCTGTGGGAAACATTTAGAGGCACATGTGCATTTCATTCACAAAACACATCATATTAAGCCTCATGTTATATGTGTTCGTTTTCACATGTTGAACTACAGTGCAGAGTGTTGAAGCTGGATAGACTACGGGTTTTCTTTTTGCAAAATCTTACTGATAGTTTTATCTCCATCCATCACTCCTTTCATCTATTTTCCATACCAACTTGGGCTCCTGTGCAAGTGGGAGCCTATCCCATCACAGGACATTGGGACAGTGTAGACACTAGACAATGCACATCAACAAGCACATTTACACCCACACAAAAAGGGGAAGGCAGGCACACTCCATGCAAAAAGGACTAACCAACTAGCCAATGTATGGACTTGAGGTGACAGTGCAAAGCACTGTGCCACCCCCATATTTATACAGTAATTGTTCAAAATGAGCATCCCATGCATAGTTTTTGTTAGTACCTTAACTACCCTGTCAGATGAACTGGCACTGAATGATAAGAAAAAAACAGCAACGCATCTTGGGTTTAAAGCAAAGTAATACAAGAGACCACCTGTAAATGCTACCCAACATGCAGTATGATTAGGTTATGTTAAGACTACTAAATTCAATATTTGTGTGCTAAATCAGTTGTACAGTCTAATACAACAGTCCAAAAATAAATCTAAATAAGATAATAATGTCTGGTTTCATGTTAAAACAGTTTAAGAGAGGTGCTGATTGAAGTCTGGGGACATTTTGGAAGCTGCAAGTTTGTGATGCTGTTGAACTGCTGTGAATTGTTTCTTTTATTTTGTCCACCCTACTTACATCAATAAGGGAAGGCTAAATAACGGAAACACCTCATTGTATAACAAATTAAAATTGAACAGAACCACAAACAATATCCTCCACATTAATTATAAAGTTGAATAAACACCTCTTTCAAATGGTTTCGGCAAAAAACATTACATTATAACCCTCATGATGATGGGATAATTGCAGGACTGTTGTATTAGACTGCTTTAGTTTCAACAAGATGTACCTTAGAAACTGGTAACTGAGTGTATGTAGAACACTAAACAATGTAAAGGTGCCAAAGTACTTTACATTTGAACGAGACTTTCTGATAAACTGGGCAGCTCAGTCTAAAAAAAAATTACAATAGAGTTTATTACACACTTTGCTGGTCTTTCATTGTTCTCCCCTGACTGAGTTTCAGTGGCTTTTTTTTTCGGATAATTTAGAACACTGCAGGTAGGTTTATAATGTCCTCTTAGCATGCTATGTTTGTGTCACGTGATTTGCCTTTTTCTCTGTACTGTCACTTGTGTTCACTGCATTCTAGTATCTTATTTAATGACCATAACATTACGCTTTGTGATGGATTTTATAAAGTGAATATTAATCCAGAGCACAAAAAACAATGTAAAATGTATGATACACTGTTGGGCTGTTTTATCACTGCAACTGCATTCAGGTGCAACTTACTTTAACAGCTGGTTTTCCCTACTAATACTCCTTAATCCAAATAATCCTGTTAGTAGGGAGAGCTACCCAACCTCTTTCTAAAAGGTAAAGCACTTGGCACCCTAAAAGAGGGCATGTACCAAGGATCCAAATGCATATTCAAAAAGAATCTCAAATTAAAGATTATAGTTAAAAAGTTTATGCTGTAACACCCAGAGACTCATTAAAATGCAACTGTCCACTTATCTAAATATATATCGGAAATGATGTCCATGTGATAATAAGTGTAATTCAGTGTACCAACCCAGTTAGATAAATTAAATCACTTCATATTTTCAGCATCAAGCCACTCACACTGACACACATGATGTGCTGTCAACAAATGTTTGTCCATCAATGCCTGATTGAAGCAATCATCAGGGATGATAGATGTTTTGTGAGGTATGTGAACAGATGTGACGCTTACAGAAAATCTGATTAACTGCTTGACTCAGCGCCAGTTTGGACACTATAAAACATGTCACTGCTTCAGTCTGTGTTTGAAATCTGTAACAGCGTGGTGAGTGTGATGTTCAGTTGTCAGTGCATCAGTAATCTGTGCTATTTGTAGAATCTTGAATGCGTGTACCACTGTATGCGTTTGATGGCTGTGAACCAGAAAGACCAAAACTATTTCTTACCTTATTTGGTGAGTCAGGATTTAACAGGAGAGAGGGAGGAAACAGGAACAGCACCAGGCAACAAGGGGGACACATGAAAGAGAAAAACAAGAGAGAGAGAGGATGTCAGTTAGACTGGTGTTCAGCATACAGAGTCTGGCTTTGGGAAATACAGCATCCAACATACTTACCATGTGGCTCACCACAAATGTGGTTCTGATTCATGTGTTGATTCATAGAGTCTGCATTTCATTTATTTTGATTGATAGCAAATTGTTTCATGATTGGACTGTTCACAAAAATGCTCTGTATGTCCACATTTAATTTAAAAAATGGAAACAATTATGTGTTGTTTAACCTGCATCTGTGTCACCCTGCAGTCAGTAAAAAAATACACTGACAAAACTTGTGGCTTGTTGTTCAACAGAAAGCATTCAAATGCCAAAGTATGATATGTTCATTTTATATACTATGATGATAATACCACAGTTAAAGCTGTATGTTCAAACAATACTGAACCAAGGAAACCATAAAAAGATTTACAGTTTCCTGTCAATGAACAGAGAATGGGGATTAACCTTTATTGATGAAAAATGAACAAAGCTAGGTGTCAAATATCATACTCACACAAAAATATGTAACACATTGCAAAGTGAGTGTGTGTGTGTGTGTGTGTGTGTGTGTGTGTGTGTGTGTGTGTTTGTATGAGTTAATGAGTGAGAGAGACAGAAGGAAAGAGAGGACAGAGCTTAGGAGAAACACTGTTTTAGCATTGCTGTCCTTAAAAAAAAGGAAGATATCTATGATTAAACAAAATTAAATAATATTGTCGATTAAATAGAGGCAGTAGCTCTACCTCGGGGGATAGAGAATGCCACCACACAGTCCAGAGTCACAGGTCACTGTGGTTCTTTACCAAAAATATATCCAGCAGTATTCCTGACTAGTTTTTGATATGTTAAATTATGCTACACAGTAGAAACTGGGTACAACAATCCACTTGCCCCCAAAACAGAAGCATAAACAAACCTTGGAACAGTACACATAACTAAGTCTTAACTAAAACACCAACGCTATCATTGTTGAGGGCGCTAAAGACTTTGGAAACCCTGCTGATATCACCAATCTACAAATCATAACCAAAACACTGCACTGCACTGCTGCAGAGAGCCACTACCCTCATAGCAACAGCAGGGGGCCTCGAGGCGATGCCCAGAGACAAATCCATGCCTTATTAATGAGATTCTTTGCTGTGTGACCCTGTGTTTGTCCCAGCTGACGTGTGTATGAGTGTCATTGTGAGAGCAGATTTAAGCTTCTTAGACAAAGTACAGCAGCAACTGATTTCTTAATAGACTGGTATACTGTAGTTTAAATTATACCTTGTACATATTATGCCTTTTGTTTTTCGACACTAACACATTTTAGGTAATGACATAAGATCACAGTGTTGGTTGCAAAGCATACATCCAAAATAAACCAGGAAAACAAGCATCAAGGGCATGAAAATGGCAAAAGGCTGTTGTTCTTTTTATATAAACAGAAACACATAATCCAAAAAGAAACTGGTTTATATTAGTCACGACCCTCATCATGAACTTGGATTTAATGAAACAGGGGAGGGCAAAACAAATAGGGCAGCAACCATCAGAACAAATATCAATAGCAGCCATGATCATCCTCTCCCCCTTCGCTTTCTCCATCATCAGTCACCCCAGGTCTGAGGATGCTGCACCTAACAGGGGTGTCTCCTGTCCTCCCAGCATCAACAAATACATGGAGCCATTGCAGCTTAGAAGCTGCATCTGCTGCTGACTCCCTGTGGCTCAATGAAAAATGGTACAGTCCTGCCAGTGAGTCAGCTTGTTGCTATGGTAATACACCCCACTGCTCACATCCCACCCTACTTCATGTGAGCTGGCAATGGAGGCAAAAAAGAGCTATAAAAACAACATGGAGGATAAAGAAGAAGACAGAGAAGAGGGAAACAACGCTCAGACACACACATTTGTACTTTGATGATATGATGTTCACACAGAGCACATGTTTATGAGCTTCTGGGTGGTAAAGCATCTCTTGATAAACAGCTGAAAAGTGATACTAAGGAAATATCTCTCATTGTCACGAACATGGTGACCTACAAAGAGATGAAATGACATGGCACGGTGTATAATTTCTTTTTATAGATCGAACAAAATGTCCTACACTGAACAATCTCCCTCTCCCTTTCTCTGTGTCTCTTTCTCTCTCTGCAGCAGAGTGGTGCAGCTGGAGAGGGGGAGGGGAGGGATGCAGAAAATGAGATCAGGAGGAAAAAGGAAGACTGCTGGAAACCAAAAATGAAAAAAAAAACAAAAAACTGCCGAACAGTGGCCATCCAGTTTAGATATTTGACACAATGTTAATGACAGCAAATGAGTAAAAGGCATTTAGAAAAACACATTGCATATTGCACATTGCAATAACATAGGGAACCTATGTTGTCATATTATAGTCCTGTAACTATAATATCAGAATAATGAAAATGCACCGCATCTCTTTACTCCCACTGAAGGAAAGATTCTGGCCAAATCACATCAAGTATTAAGATTTCATTAGAACATGTGTGTGTTCAATTACAAAAATCAATCACATACACATACAATCATTCCCTAAACTGATGTAAAAAATGTAAGAATGTGACCCTCGACTTGTAGTTAAGCCTGTGGATGTGTTTCTGGGTCTTGGTGTGTGAGACAACTTTGCCATTGCCCCATATTACACTGTCCTCAGTAATCCCTAGTGTAATCCTTCCCAGAGACTCAGCCGGTGCAGAACTCTTCCACTTTCGGGACACCAACACACATCCAAAGTCAACATTTCTGAATGTTCTAAAGGACATACACATCTGGTCTTGCTGACCTCATATAAAAAAATAAATAAATAAAAATACAGATAACTACAGTATGCATTTGTATTTGCCTCAGATTTCTTGTCAATAAACACTGCACAAATTAGTTTTTGATATCAGCACCCTAGGAGCTTGAAGTTTAAGGATGCTATCTAACTGCTTGACCTGATCCTGTACAAGTCTGCATTTGCCCTTTTGTATGAAACAACAGAACAACAGTCCCAAGAGGACAGGCAGCAACAGTCACCATGTGGAGAGAGTGAAATGCACTGGAGCTATTTACTTTTTTATCCCTGACAATATCATGCTCAGTGTTTTAAGTGTAGTCTTTTTTGTGGGAATTCAGTTGCCCTCTAAGGTCCCTGTTACCTCAGATATCTGGGATATCTAGTAAACAAACATAAAATGAGGGGTTATAGTACAAACATTAACCACATCCCCAAACAAACACATGGTGCACAGTGTGTGGATGGCCCACCGGCATACACATGAACACACAGCTGCTCACCAGACAGCTTGGGTAGGAAGGCGGGACACTTAAGAAAGAGCTTGGGCCTGTGGGAACCAGGAGACTCTGCACGCCATTAAAGAATTGTGGTCAGTAACAAATCTAACAAAGTGATGTTTGGGGAGTTTGAATGATGACAGCTCCAAGGTAGGTCTCTTCAACAAGAGAAAGATAAAACAACAACATGCTGAACCACTTAGCTGCTTGAAAAGGCGCTTCTGTGAGCTTTGACCCCTATGGAGACACTGGCCAAAAGAATTTATGGTACTCAGTAAAAACCCAATTAACAAACCTGAGAAAATGAGACATAATGGGTTCAAACACAGTTGAAACAGGTAAAGCAGACACAGATGTGGGCCGATAATGATGACCGACTGCTTCCAGCGGATATGAGGGTTGACACAATTGACCTATGTTTCTGCCTTGTAGTATCTCAACTTTTACTTTCAAATATCCTGCAGACTTCACTGCAGCAACAAACCACCCAGAGGGACCAGAAAAGGCAAATCAGTTGATCTAATACTTCCTGTGATACTGGACAAAACTGAGCAAACATAACTGCAGACAGACTGACGTTCCTGTCCCACATTATACAAGCATTTAGTCATCACTCTCACATCAGTCTGGATCTTTAGGTGCCCTTTTATGTAAAACAAGTTTCACAAAATTTCAAATAAATCATATCAAACACACATGCCTATAGTTTCCTCGCCACATACGTTATAATAATGGCACCACACTGTCACTTTTACAACACAATACACAGCTTTAACATTCAGCATATAATGACCTCTCTTGAATAAACTCGCAGGTGCAGACTGATAGGGGAGGTAGCAAATCCAGCCTGTCATTGTGTGACTCTCAAAAGCAGTCTATAGGACACTCATTTATATCATTGTATTACAGACTATGTGGATAGATAGATAGATTTTAATACTCTCTAGCTCAGATTCCTTTTGTCGTTAAATGTTTCGGTTCAACCACATTCAGCCTCTGTCCTGATTTCTGATACTGTCACTTGTTATATAACAAATGCAGATCTCTCTCTCTCTGTGTGTCTCTCTTGTCCTCTATGCCTTTATATTTGATCAAAAAAAAAGTCTCTCACTGTCCATGTCCTTCACAGGCAGTCAGTAAATGTAGTTATTTCACACATAAGACCTCCCTGAGCCCTATAACTGAGCAGACAAAGAGGGCTGCAGATCAAAATGGCTGCCGTGCATCACTAACACCAATGCTGTACAGGGATGTTGGAGACTGGGCTGGTTACCACGTGCCTCTTCCCCTCCCCCGCTGCCTCTCTCTTCCTCTCCATCATCACACTGCTTTTCTCCCTCACCCTCAATCTTCCCAGCAACAGTATAGGGACTGTTCCCTCATCCCTTATACAGCATTATAAACCTCTCAATCAATGTTTTTGTGTCTGTTTTAGACTGTTTTGATTGATTTGCATTACATCCCTTTGTTATGGTTTGCTTGCATTTCTGCTCCTTTTCTTCTGTGTGTAGCCCTATACTCATGGCTGCACTGTGCTGTGAAGGGAACTAGGTCACTGAAAAATGAGCGCACTGCGTGGTTGTGTTTCTGTGCAGGAGTGATCTGTAGCAATCCTTTAGCAGGAATGAAGCCTTAGATTTATTTATTTTTCTATTGTGGCTTCTGTATTGTTCTCTCACACATGCAGTATCTTTAAAGGCAGTCTGTTTAAACGAAAAGGGATCTAAATGTCAGTGGCTACACTTGATTTGTCTGCCTGTAACATCAGGTTTCAGTGCAAGATGCATGTAGTTGCTGGCACTATGTGACAAATTAATCAATATTATAATCAAAAAATGCCATTAAGGTGAGAAATGCAGCAAAAAAA